>NC_134497.1:48012531-48066385 GCF_040206685.1 Ascaphus truei
ATACACACACACACACACACACACACACACACACACACACACACGTATACACACACAATATATATATATATATATATATATATATATATATATATATATATATATAAATATATATATATATATATACACGCACACACACACACACGCACACACGCACGGTATCCCCAGCACCCCCACATCAGCACACCGGTATCCCCTGCTCCCCCAGCACACCGGCATTCTTGACCCCCCTGCCATTCCCAGCCCCCATCAGCACCTTCAGCACCCACACATCAGCACCTTCGCACCTCCCCCATCAGCACCCCCACATCCGCACCATCAGCACCCCCACATCAGCAACCCCATATCAGCCCCAAACCCTCCCAAATCAGCACCCCGATACAATCACCATCAGTACAGCCACAGCAGCAGTACCACCGCACACCGCCATGGGCCGCGTGGACCACTCCCCACCCAACCACCCAAATGCCACCCCCACACCACAAACATCCCGGGCAACGCCGGGGCTCTCAGCTAGTCTATTCTATTTAGTTCGTTATCCATTTATTGTCCATCCCCCTCCATCCTAGTTTAATCACAATACCCACGAGTAAATGTCCCTGTCTTCCACAGGTCCCCAAAGCAGCTTTATGCAGCCCATTGTCAGATGTACTGTAATACAGTTGCTCGACTGCAGACAAAGATTCTGGGTAGTGAGTAACATGACCCAGAGAGTTCTACAACAGTGGTTCCCAACGCCAGTCCTCAGGGGCCACCAACAAGTCAAGTATTAAGGATATCCCGACTTCAGTACAGGTGGCTCAATCAAAATGACTGATTGAGCTATCTGTGCTGAAGCAGGGATATCTTTAATTCCTGACCTGTTGGGGGTTCTTTATTACTGGAGTTGGGGACCACTGCATATACAGTAGTTTGATAAATATTAGTGTGTGGTAAACTGAATAGGCTATGGGACTTCCATGGGGATTGCTTGGAAGGACCCCCGTCTAGCAGGAGAAGAGGAACTGCAATGGTACAGTGGGAGGAGCGGCTCAGTGAGTTTATTTCCCGGGGTCGGCTCCTTGTGACCTTGGGCAGGTGACTTTATCTCCCTGTGCCTCAAACAGATTGTACGGTCATCTGGGCAGGGACTGTGTATTTAAAAATGCTGCACTGTAATAGTGACGCGCTTTGTGTCTCATCGGGAGAAAGGTGCTATATGAAGTAAAATTATTTGTATTACTTATTTTATACCCTCAACATGTTGGAGCGTCCGGTAAACTCATGGTTGTGTGTGTGTGTGTGTATATATATGTATGCAGTTGTCATTTTGGTGCTAATTAATGTGATTTGGGGCTTGTTTCTACACAGCTTTTCCGCTGGCCGCACTATGGGAAGCAGATCGTGGAGGAGGTGCTGACTGTCAGGGTGTATAACTGCAGCAAAGTCTTCAGTAACCGGTAACATGAGAAATAATCCCCAAACCCTATTAAAGGAGCGATCCGCCCTTATTTACTGCAATTTATTTATTTATAAAATGTTTTACCAGCAAATAATACAGTGAGAGTTACCTCTCGGTTTCTAGTGTGTCCTGGGCACAGAGTTACTGTATAATAATACACGGTTACATTAAATGCACGGAGGTTATACAGTACATTATATTTACAGGTGTAGCCCTCTTTCCCCCTGGGGTAACGAGTCTACGGGTGCTGGCTTTACCTGTTGGCTCACGGAGATCCCAAACCTCCACCAGGGGGAGCCTGGGGGGATACAACAATACAACTTGGTACAGCGCCTCCACCTGGGAGGGATCCCCACGTAGTGGGAGGAGCCTCTCGCTGGAACCACAATACTGATATCCACACACAGTATATGATAATAATAATAACCTTTACTAGAGAACATATAACTAAGAAGTGCCAAGCGAATAATAATACTACTGGTTACAGCTACCCCTTCGCCGCACAGGGCTTTATCCCACCAGCGTATACCCCACACCGTGCTCACTGTACCTGAGGGGCCCTCGGACACCCAACCACCCTTGTGTCCCCAAGAATAACACCCCACCCTTGTATGTGGTCAGCGCTGCCACTATGGTGTGTGTACTTTGTTGGTGCACTTTAGATATAGGTACCTGCCGGGTGCTCCAGCACCCGGGCGCGCCGATCCAGCGATGGCTTCGGCGTCGGTGGTGGGTCCTCCTCCGCATGGGTGGTATCCAGCTGCAGTGTCCCACTTCAGTCTTGGTACCTTGCCAGTTGATCTGAGCCCAGATCACTGTCTTCAGGATTGCACAGCGTTACATCTGTGTCCCTGATCTCAAACAGCTAATTGGGCAGTGTCCTTAACTAAGGACCTGTCCCTATAGCAGCCACAATCTAAACACATGAGTCGGGGCCTATCAGGGGGTCTCTGGCCTAGTGCAGGGGCCACAGACGCCCTGCACATACAACCTACCCTGTCTGTCTCCCAGCGCCGACTGCCGTGGTCCCAGCGAGCGAAAAGTAACAATATCAGGGAGCAGGGGATTGCTGCAGCCCTATTGGCTGGTTCCTTGCACCTGACCGACTGCCCCTGTGTATGCTGGGGCTTGTAGTTCCCCACGGAGCCTCCTATTGCCATTGCGCCTCGCGCGCCTGTACTGCACATGCGCGGCATCTCGCGCATGCGCAACCTGGTCCAAGATGGCGGCGCCCTGATCAGGAGCCGCCGGTAGTCACTGGCGATGCGCTCGCCCTGCGCAACCCCCCCCCCCAACAGCAATCACACTCTCCCCAGTTGCAACGGTGGTAAAGGGGAACTGGAAGGGGGAACCCAGGCCACACTGGCATTTCACGGGCAGTTAGAGATATGATTATGGGTGTATGTAACAGTTACAGATAAGGTTACAATTGTGTTAAGAAAGGTAGGATAGGCCTGCAATGTGCTGTGTTAGGAGAGGTAGGATAGGCCTGCAATGTGTTGTGTTAGAACAGGTAGGATAGGCCTGCAATGTGCTGTGTTAGGAGAGGTAGGATAGGCCTGCAATGTGTTGTGTTAGAACAGGTAGGATAGGCCTGCAATGTGCTACAGTGGCGGCCGCCTTTATCCTAATGCGGCCGGATCCGCAGCTATCGGATAACCGCAGGCAGAAGCGTTTTGTTTTTTTTTTGTCCGGGGTTTATAGCGGCATTTTAGCGCTCGTAATATTAGCATTTTATTATCGCTGTCTGCAATACTGCAATACCGTCTAAAAACTCAGGGGGGCGTTCGTGAGCTGTTGTCTTGGAAGTCTAATACTTTAGCAGTTCAACCTACGTCAGTACACAGTCTGCGTGTTAGCCTCACCTCACCTCACTGCGCCTGCGTGTAATCCTCTTTGGGATGGGAGCTACAGTACATAGCTGATTACTGCGCATGCGCCTGTAAATTCACCACTGCTTGCTTGCGAAGTTCAAGAGTGGGTAAGAAATTTTAGGGTTAGGGGTTAAGGTTAGAATTAGGGTCTTCAGAGTTTAGGGGTTAATGGGATAGGGATTAAGGTTAGGATTGTGGGTTTTAGGGATAGGGGGTACGGTTAGGATTAGGGTTTACGGGTTAGTATGTATATATTTATTTATATAGGACCATAGCACGGCACAGCAGTAATACACGGGACATAATAATATAACACATAGTGGGAATAAGCGCTTCAGACATAAAAGTATCATTAGGAAAAGGAGTCCCTGACCCGAAGAGCTTGCAATCTAATTGGTAAGTAGGAAGAACCTACAGAGACAGTAGGAGGGTGTTCTCATAAGTGCGTCTGCAAGGGGCCAAGGTTTTTGTAAGAGGTGTTAATTTTCAGCCACAGAGCTACTCATATGCTTCCTTAAGCAAGTGTGTTTTAAGGTGGGTCTTAAAGGTGGATAGAGAGGGTGCTAGTCGGGTATTGAGGGGAAGGGTATTCCAGAGGTGTGGGGCAGTGAGTGAGAAAGGTTTAAGGCGGGAGAGGGATTTAGATACAAAGGGGGTAGAGAGAAGATATCCTTGAGCAGAATGCAAGAGTTAGGATGGTGTATAGCGAGAAATTAAGGCTGAGATGTAAGGAGGAGCAAGAGTGTAAAGCTTTAAAAGTGAGGAGAATTTTGTAAGTGATACAGAGTTTAATAGGAAGCCAGGATAGGGATTTCAACAGGAGAGATGCTGAGAGAAATTTAGGAGAGGGTAAAGTGATTCTAGCAGCATTTTAGTGGGGGCTGTTTCAGTGGTGTGAGCAGTGCGGAAGCTAGATTGTAGAGGGTCTAGGGGAGAATAGGAGGTGAGAAAATGAGCAAGTGAGAGAACACACGGTGTTCAAGGAGCTTAGGGCAAAAGGCAGAAGGAAAACAGGGCGATAATTAGAGAGAGGTAGGGTCAAGCTTGCTGTTTTTGAGTAAGGGTATAACTGTTGCAGGTTTGAAGAAGAAGGGAAAGGTACCAGAGCTGAAGGAGGAGTTTAAAATATATGTGAGCGTAGGGATTAGAGTGGGAGCAAGAGGTTTTAGGAGATGGGGGTAATGGGGTCAAGAGGTCAGGTTGTAGAAGGAGAAGAGGAGATCAGCAACGACATCCTCCTGTGACAGCAGAAAAAAAGTTGAGGAAGGCAGGACGAGAATTAGGACGAGGTGTATGATGGGAGGAGGATACAGCGGGGATGTCTTGATGTATTAATCTACTTTTGTCTTGAAATAGTCAGCAAAGTCCTGAGGTGAAATAGAGGAAGAGAAACAGGTAACAGACAGAGAAGTTTCTGCGTGGGTTAGACTTGTGTGTGTTGAGTAGTGATGAAAAGTAGGTATGTTTAGCCTGGGAGAGGGCAGAGAACCAGGATAGGATAAATTTGTAGTGAAGGAAGTCGGAGAGTGTGAGATTTCCTCCAGAGGTTTTCAGAGGAATGAGTGCAGGAATGCATTGCTTGTGTGGCAGTTTAGCCAGGGTCTGGGGTTAGAAGGGCGAGAGCGGGAGATAAAAAGAGGGGCATGTAGATCAAGAGCAGAGGATAGGGCAGAGTTGTAGTTCCTGACCAGGTTGTCAGAGTCTGGCGCAGAGCAGAGATAGGAAAGGGAGGAGCTCAAAGTGGAATTAAAAGCTGATAGGTTAATAGAGCGCAGGTCTCTGCAAAAATAGACATACATACAAAAATGAGGGGTAGATGGAGGTGGAGAAGTGAGCAAGGGAGTTGATGGTCAGAGAGAGGAAAGGGGGAAATGGAGAAATCAGGGAGACAATTTGTTTGTGAAAAACAGGTCCAGGTAATGGCCGTCCTTGTGGGTGCTGGCTGCAGTGTATTGGTGAAGGCCAAAAGAAGAGGTTAGATAGAGAAAGTGGAAAGCCCATGGGAGAGAGAGGTCATTAATGTGGCAGTTGAATTCCCCAAGGAGAAGAACCGGAGAGAAGGAGGAGAGTCAGGATTCAAAGTGAGAGAGAAAGACAGAATGGGGATGAGTAGAGGTAGGTGGGCAATAAATGACGTCCATGTGGAGAGGGAGAGAAGAAGAAAGCTGGCCTCAAAGATGGATTTAGTATTAGGGTTTAGGGGTCATGGTTAGGAATATTAGGACTAGGGTTTAGGGTTTCGTGTTTTTAGGATTAGGAGTAAAATTTGGGTTTAGGATTAGGGGTTTAGGTCCTAGGTTGCAGTTATCGGCATTACCCAAAATGGCCCGGAATACCTCAGACTCACTGGGTCATCTGCGGTGGTGAACTGTCCTGGTGGCCAACTGTCCCAGAGCCCTGCTTCCCATCACGTAAGAAATAAATGAGTATGGAGTATTTGGAATGCTGCTTTAAATGTATCACTACCACTGGTTACATTTTGTCCAAAAGGACCGCTTTAAATAGACATTCATGGTTATTTTAATTTCATTTTGGGTCTATTTTTTTATTTAAACATGGCATTGGGTGTTATAGTTGGACATACACAATCTTAGCCCAGCTCAAGACCCAGACACACACTATTACATATTTATATATGTAATCGTGCCAACTGGAGGACTATTGAGTCTTACAGGCCATGGGGAACGTGAATGAATAGGTCTCTTAGAACCTACAATTAGACGATTTTCTTTTGCGGATTTGGAACCGCGTCGAGCGGCCAGTTCCTTTGGTTCGTGGATTTACGTGGATCCGTCTCAAAAAGGCGACTCCACCATTTCGGATTTTTTATTTTATTTTAGCGCGCAATTCGAAGTCCATGGCTTGAATGTTAAAAATCCAGGCACAGATGAATCCGTCGGGGGATATCTCTCTTCTTCTCCGCGGATTAATCTTTGTGTGTTTTTTTACCAGTCCGGCCATGGATTTGGAAACCGCGGATAAGATTGTTGAAAATCCAGGCGGATTGTATCCAATGACGGCACAGAGATTTTTCAGTGCCCAATCCACAGACGGATTTTGGTGGTGGTGGTGGTGGTGGGGGGCAAAGGGACGGGACGGATTTGATCTAACACCTTAGTGATATGTGTATTTTCTTCTCTTTTAGATTACTGGGAACTTTGACAATTAGCCTTCAACACCTCACAAAAAGTGGCCGGCTGATCCTTACAGAAGCTCTAGTGGACAAAAACCACAGTGTCACAGGGGTAAGTGCTGGTCTTTGAAGTGCGACCATGCAGTAATGAAACCAATTGGTTTGAAAAGGGTGTTTGCCAGACAGTTGATAATTATGCTAGTCGCTGAGCTTACATTAAAGATAAAAGGATGTGTGACGGTGCTCGTCTCCAATCAGGAAGCGGACACAGGGCTGAGGTAGGGATGCAGAGTACTGTTAGAGTGTCCGTAGTGGGTAAGCAGACAGGAGGTCAGGGCCGGCGCGCAGTGTAGCAAAGTCTAGGAGGCAAGCAAAAGGTCAGGGCAGGCAAAAAGCAGCGAGGTCAGGGTCACGGTCGGGGGTCAGCAACAGGGGAATCCAATCAGGCAAAGGGGTAAAGTGTAGCCAAACAGGAGCTGCAAAACGTAGAACTTTGCTCGGCGACTCCCACCAGAAAGTGCAGCCTGTTATAGCAGTCTGACAGTAACCAAAATGGCTGAATTGGTCACAAGGTGCAGGCTAGCTGGAAAACCCGAACTGTAGCGAAACCCGGCACGGATCGGCAGAATCTTTACAACATGTTTGCTACTCCATATACTTCAAATACGGCCCGTTCAAGTGAAGGAGCTGTGTTCCGAGACAGACGGTATCTTATGAAATAACTTCTTAGTAAATATGGCCCTGAATGGTCTAGCTCATTTTCTATGAGGCGATAGGGATGAATCCCTAATGGAAATGGAGCCCCCATTACGTTTGTTTCCAGGATCTGGGGGTCTCTTAGAGAGATCACATGACTTGGAAGTGCTGGAGGGCTGGTGCCACTCTGGTTCTGCCGGACCCCCGGCCCTTCAAAGGTTGCCTAATTTTGTAGATATTAGCTAATTGGTGTAATCTGTAAGGCACATAAAAAAATCAGTACCCCGAGTAGGGGTAAAGTAAAGCCCCTTCTTTAATGCACTCAATATCCATGGTCTTTATAGCATAAACTCACTAAGTCGTAGTGCTCAAAGCCTCTCACTGCTGTCATCCTCACTGCAGACCTAGGGTTGAGTCTGCCTACGTCACTCAGTCACGCGTCATCAGACACCGCTAGGGGTCTGTTTTTATGAGATATGGCAGCTATTGCTATTTTGTATTAAATTGGGGGAAATATAGGCAGGTTTAGTTCCAATATCTACTAGTTGGTGCTTGTGCATCGGCTGATACACCTTGTTTCCAGCAGAGCTACTAATATCTAGCATCAATATTGTGCTGTGTGTAGCTGTATACTTACTACCATACTATACTTACAATATTGTATCATCTGGTTATACACTATATCTGGTGTATTTAATAGGTGTCAAGTAGTATCCACCAGCTATCATACTAGTGCTGAGTGACCAGCTTTATACCCTGCCCTACTGATGATCATTTCTATAGTTATTTATGTAGCTCATCTGTCATTATTCCGGTGGCTACCCCTATAGATATATTCCCCTATTGGCTCTATATACAGTTGTGTGAAAAAGAAAGTACACCCTCTTTGAATTCCATGGTTTTACATATCAGGACATAATAACAATCATCTGTTCCTTAGCAGGTCTAAAAATGAGGTAAATACAACATCAGATGAACAACAACACATGACATATTACACGTGTCATGATTTATTTAACAAAAATAAAGCCAAAATGAAGAAGCTATGTGTGAAAAACTAAGTACATCCTTACTGCTTCCATAGGAATTAAGATGCTAAGTAGCAGACAGGTGCTGCTAATCAAATGCCCTTGATTAATTGATCATCAGCAAGTGTTACCACCTCTATAAAAGCAGACGTTTTAGCAGTTTACTGGTCTGGAGCATTCAGGTGTGTGTTAACACAATGCCCAGGAGGAAAGACATCAGCAATGATCTTAGAGAAGCAATTGTTGCTGCCCATCAATCTGGGAAGGGTTATAAGGCCATTTCCAAACAATTTAAAGTCCATCATTCTACAGTGAGAAAGATTATTCAAAAGTGGAAAACATTCAAGACAGTTGCCAATCTTCCCAGGAATGGACGTCCCAGCAAATTCACCCCAAGGTCAGACCATGCAATGTTCAGAGAAATTGCAAAAAACCCAAGAGTTTCATCTCAGGCTCTACAGGCCTCAAGTGAAAGGGTGAAATATCAGTGCGCAACTAATTAAACAATTCAGAAAACGTGAAGTGATTTGTGAT
Source organism: Ascaphus truei (assembly GCF_040206685.1). Lineage (NCBI taxonomy): Eukaryota > Metazoa > Chordata > Amphibia > Anura > Ascaphidae > Ascaphus > Ascaphus truei. The sequence continues at coordinate 48,021,238 of NC_134497.1, forward strand.
CAATTAAGTAAGGTAAATACGTGACCTTAAGCAAAACCTAGGCAAATTGGAGCGTCTGCAGCTGTGGTTGCAGGTATGGCCCAGAACACCCCCTAGAGCTTACAGATAAAAACACAAAAAACACAGCGCACAACGCTCATAGTGCATTAAAAATTATATTGCCACAAACAATTAATGGAGTAAGTAATGTGAGTACATCAAAGTGATTTTAGACAAGCATGTTAGGGAATTATGTTACCCATACACCACGTGGAAGCCGGATTTGATGTCATCACAGGTATTGGAAACTGCTTCGTGATTACCGGGTTCCTTTTGGGTAGGTAAGGAGTCTTTTAGAGTCCCCGTTCACATATGGATAGAGTCCAGCACGTCTGCAGCTCACACGAGAATGGCTGCTTCAGACGGAGCTCTACACCAGCTGTATTCCTCTCGCCGTCCTCCGTTCAGGCACTTCCGGGTTGGTGACGTCACCGGAGGGTTGCACCGGTACTCACGTCGCAAACCTCCCGCCGGTTACCGGATCAGCTCACAGTGTTGGGGCAGAGTAGTAAGGCAGAACACTAGCACACTTTCCAACGCGTTTCGAAACCAAAGGGTTTCTTCATCAGGGAAGTGTTCTGCCTTACTACTCTGCCCCAACACTGTGAGCTGATCTGGTAACCGGCGGGAGGTTTGCGACGTGAGTACCGGTGCAACCCTCCGGTGACGTCACCAACCCGGAAGTGCCTGAACGGAGGACGGCGAGAGGAATACAGCTGGTGTAGAGCTCCGTCTGAAGCAGCCATTCTCGTGTGAGCTGCAGACGTGCTGGACTCTATAACTATGTGAACGGGGACTCTAAAAGACTCCTTACCTACCCAAAAGGAACCCGGTTATCACGAAGCAGTTTCCAATACTTGTGATGACATCAAATCCGGCTTCCACGTGGTGTATGGGTAACATAATTCCCTAACATGCTTGTCTAAAATCACTTTGATGTACGCACATTACTTACTCCATTAATTGTTTGTGACAATATAATTTTTAATGCACTATGAGCGTTGTGTGCTGTGTTTTTTGTGTTTTTATCTACAGGCCTCAGTTAGCATGTTAAATGTTAAAGTTCATGACAGTACAATTAGAAAAACACTGAACAAGTATGGTTTGTTTGGAAGAGTTGCCAGGAGAAAGCCTCTTCTGTCTAAAAAGAACATGGCCGCACGGCTTAGGTTTGCAATGCTGCATCTGAACAAACCACAATACTTCTGAAACAATGTCCTTAGGACAGACGAGACCAAAGTGGAGATGTTTGGCCATAATGCACAGCGCCACATTTGGCGAAAACCAAACACAGCATATCAGCACAAATACCTCATACCAACTGTCAAGCACGGTGGTGGAGGGGTGATTATTTGGGCTTGTTTTGCAGCCACAGGACCTGGGAACCTTGCAGTCATTGAGTCGACCATGAACTCTGTATACTAAAGTATTCTAGAGTAAAATGTGAGGCCATCTGTCCGACAGCTAAAGCTTGGCTGAAATTGGGTCATGCAACAAGACCATGATCCCAAGCACACCAGCAAATTGAAAAAGAAAAGAATCAAGGTGTTGCAATGGCCCAGTCAAAGTCCAGACCTCAACCTGATTGAAATGCTGTGGCGGGACCTTAAGAGAGCTGTGCATAAATAAATGCCGGCAAATCTCAATGAACTGAAGCAACGTTGTAAAGAAGAGTGGGTCAAAATTCCTCCACATCAATGTGGGAGACTGATAAAGTCATACAGAAAACGATTACTTCAAGTTATTGCTGCTAAAGGTGGTTCTACAAGCTATTGAATCATAAGGTGTACTTAGTTTTTCACACATGGCTTCTCCATTTTGGCTTTATTTTTGTTAAATAAATCATGACACAGTGTAATATGTCATGTGTTGTTGTTCATCTGAGGTTGTATTTACCTAATTTTAAGACCTGCTAAGGAACAGATGATTGTTATTATGTCCTGATATGTAAAACCATAGAATTCAATGAGGGTGCACTTTCTTTTTCACACAACTGTATTTTGGTGATTTTATCATCATCACCAATGCATACTTAGTTATTTGGGACATTTAGGCACACCATCTGAGATGATGGTATACTAATATTTCTTGCTGCACACCTGGCATTGTTTCTACCAGTTTAATTAGTAGAGCTTCAGTAGCTACCCCGCCTACACTTTATATATTTTAATCACTGGTTCTAGTTATACAGTGATATATGTTTTATGTACCTGTAGGAGGACATGTGCAGAGGTACACAATGGAGACTTTTTAAGGTGAAATTAAAACAAGGCTTTATTGTGCCTGTTGCTTTAAACACAGCAAAAATATGAAAATAAGCCAAACAAAAAACCTATCTCTGCTTTGGAGACTATCTACACATGTAGCTCAGCCCTCTCTGACTGGGTTGGTTAACTAAGCTACAGTATTTACCAGCCCCAAAATATAAACATATATACAGATATATTACAGTTCCAAAAGAAAGTCTTATCTGTTCTCCTGAAGCTGTAGGGGAAGTCCTCTCTGCTCTCCTGGGTAAGCACCTTTGTGTGCTACAGCAATGTCTGTCCAGGTTTGGAGGTCTGGTCCCCTTGTCTTGCTATCAGCATACAGTCCAGTCTTTCTGCAGCTCAAGACAGCAGTTCCTCTGGTCAGTCTCCCCAATTGTGTGACTCAGGAATCTCCGCTCTGTCTCCTAGTTCAGCTCAGGTGTGAGCTAAGGAGTCTCTCTTCCTGTCTCAGAGGCAGGCTTTTTCTAACACCTCCAATCAACCAGGTGCTGGTCAATTAACCAGCACACTGCTGGATTAGAGGCAAGTTTTCTGAACAGGGTAAGTTCTCTGTTACAGTACCCCTCTTTTTTTTTTTAATAAAGTGGGCATCTTTTTTTTGGGAACCCCTCAGTTGTTCTCTATTTATGATTCTACTTTATATATCCATAGTATGCACCTGCCAGGTATATACAATAATTATATTATTATTTGGTCTATTAGTTAAGAGATTCAGTTGATCATTAGCCTCCATGTGTATATATGTACAACAATGTAACGGGTGCTCACCACAAACAGGATGGGCCCGCAAGGCTGAGGGAGGGATGTTTAAATACACTGACCAGCAACCGCCCAACCGCGTCCAGATTGCAGAGTCGTAGTCATGTAGCCAGGTCAGGGTATGAGAGGTGGTCTGGGGTTGGAGAAGTCAGATGGTCGTGGTACTCGCCGTGGTCTGGGGTTGGAGAAGTCGGATGGTCGTTGTGCGTAGCCGGGGTCCAGGAATATAGAAGGTCGGAGTCCAATACAAGCCGAGGTCAAGGGTCAGAGAAGGCAGAGGTCCAGGAACATGCAAGGGCCAGGTACAACGAAAAAGCAGCAGGCAGTTATCCCAAGACAAGGTAAACAGGTAGCTTGAGGCAAGCACAGGTTACAACAGTAAGGTTATGCTCAGCCAATTTGGAGGCGGGCTGTCTGAGAATATAAAGGAGGAGCAGCCAATGGCAGGGCTGCACCAGGCTGTGCGCACTGAGTGATTACACCCACTCAGTGTATTGATAGGCAGGGGCGCAGTATGCCGCAGGTGTAGGATAATTGGAGATAGAGTTAACCTCTTGCATGCCCCTGGTGATGCAACGCCGGCGTAGGTGTGCGAGCGCGAGGGACATTATCCGTGGCATCACGGGACGCGTTACAGGGCAGGGCCTAAGCCCGATCCATGCTGTGTCTTCACGCTTGGACGCACGGCACCTGGGCGCAACCTCAGTGCGAGGCGCGTCACCCATCTCGTCACGGGCATATCACAGGGACGGGACCGAAGCCCAATCCTTACAGACACACGTTTCAATCCAGCTATGGAGCTTCGGCAAGGGAAAGTGTTGCGTGCACTCGATCGGAAAATTAAATGACATGGTAACTCAGTGGTATTGGTTACTTGGTATGAAGCATCAAGAATATGAGGCTACCATACAACGGTAATTAGTTCGTGTACAGTAGTTATGTGGGTCAGATCAAATAAAACAAATTAATCAAATACATAATAATGAATAATAATCCAAAATAGATTAGTAAATTAGTATTAGTAAATAGAAAATAGAATTTAAATTAAGTTCAACTATAGATGAAATAGTAAAATGTACATTAATATTGATAGTTTGGTCTCACCAAGAGTGAAAGATGACAAAGACACCTAATTTATAATGATTATTTAATCAATATTTAGTCAATAAAGGGGATATAAGTGAATCCTTTATTGGGCCGTTTGGGCTGCAGGTCCTCAATGTATATATCCCACATTGTGCCATTGATATGCGGGTCCTCATTGTATATATCCCGCAATGTGCCCTTGAGATGCGGGTGTAGAGGGAGAGGGGGGTTGGCCCGGTATTAAAGGGGTTGCACCCCATATGGCCACCCCCTGACCTCACCAGGGAGGCAAGGGGTTAACTGGACTGCGGTCCAGGAATGTGGCTTACACCTTGTCATGTCAGGAAACTGTATGTTCCCCTGTTCCCATGTTTCATTATAATCCTGTATTTTAATGTTTTAAAGTGCATCTCTGTATCTCCAGTTCTGGAGGTCGCAGAGAGTTGAAATTTGGCCAATATGTGGAGTCACTGTAAGCATTAAAAACTGGCAAATTTTGACCCACTGAGCCCACCAGAATGGAACTTATTAATATGTGTAGATATTAAAGTGTATATGTATGGTATTTTGGATATGCTCTGAAAATGCAGACTCCATCTGCTATGCTAATAGGTCATGAAGGGCAGCCGGATGATTGAGCATAAGCACTGTGATCAAAAGTTAACTGCCCTGATTGTTTACACTAGGAACCAAGTACTAATCAACAGACTCTGCCACTCTAATTGTTACTTGAGGGCGGAGAATCATCAAACTGGAGTGGTTTGTAAGTGTTATGTCTACACCTACAAACAATGAAGATCCTATCAGATACTTCATTTGGTAGACTGGTCGTCGCCCCTGATTTAATTATGGGGCTACAGAAATAAGACCCTCAGAGTCCCAGTACACATGGGCTAACTAGCTGGGGGGCATGGGTTAATCTGTGTCTCCACGTTAGGGATTGGATACAGATAATTGTTCACCAATAGTCTGTATTCAATGTTAAGAATAGGGTTACACAGGTATATAAACTGTGTCAACCTTACAATTTTTAGTTCTTCTGATTCCATCTGGAATGTCACCGGATTGCTGGAGAATTGCTAGCTGATACTTCTCCATCCCCCAACCCTAAGTAAGTGTTACCTTCTTGTCTGTTAATTGTACTATATTGCTGTGTTCAACTTTTTAAGGAATAAATATATTTTATTATATCTAAGCCTCGTTCAGTTCAACCCAGATATTTGATGTTCATTATATCTTGTCATAAGCTACCTTGACAAGCTCTATAATTAACTGGTGGCAAGCGGCGGGATTGAACTGAACCTATATTACAGTGTTCTGCGGGAGTGTCATATAGTGGGAACTCGAGAGTAATTGCGAGTTCCTGGGACTAAAGATATTGAACACACAGTAGTGCAACAGTTAACACAAGTTGTAACACCACCTCACTGCTGCGACTGTGAACCATGAGCGAGGCTGAAGGCTCATCCAACATGAGGACCCGAGCTCAGCTGAAGGACAAATGCCGTGAATATGGACTGCCCTATGTGAACCAGGAGGTCGCAGACATGGTTGACGCAATCGGTGACTATGAAGCCCGGCTTGCAGAGCCTCAGGATACGGCTCAGCTTGCCGTTATACAGCCACCCGGAGATCAGGGAAGGAACCCAGTGCCGGGGCGGCGGAATCTCGGGGAGGGAACGAGTGCACCTCCCGGGAGCAGTGCAACAGGAGGGGTACTGGTTGCTGCGGCTACCAGTCCGTTCACCCCTGAAATGTTGGCACTGATTACTGCGTGGGGAGACAGAGGGACACCGGAGGAGCGGCTGCAGTTTATCACTATGGCAGTGAACAGACCTGCTTATTGCCCCCCTATCCAACCCAACGATGTCTCACCAAGTGCGTGGAAGGTACTGATCAGATCGACAGGTTTCTAAAGAACTTTGAGACACAGTGTCGGCGGTACAAAATGCTTCCCCAGCATAGGGTTGCACGTTTGGACCCCTTACTGTCCGGCTTGGCTAAGCAGACGATGATGGCACTTCCAGATGAGTATGCTGATGACTATGACCACCTGAAAGAACTGTTATTGTTTCAGTACGGTTTTACCCCTGAAGCCTACCGGGGTAAATTCCGGCAGGAAGAGAGACAGCCCCATGAGTCCTATGTCACCTACGTGACCCGCATGGCTTTGTACGGGATACGCTGGGTGGAGGGCTATGAGGCACAGACTTACCAACGCCTGCTGGACCTCATCTTTCAGGAGCAGCTCATGCAGCAGTGCCCTCCGGCGGTGAGGGTTGGGTGTACGACAAGAAGCCCAAGACTTACCAGGAGGAGGCGAGGCTTGCAGACGACTATGTGGCCAGCCGAGCCCTGATGTCCGCCAAAGCAGTAGCCAAGGCGGCGGTGGCACCGGCCAGAAAGTCTGCCAATACCCCCCAATGGACTCAGAGGCCACCTGCGGGCAGCAGTCCACCGAAGGCGGGGGAGCTCCGGCACGAGCGCCGGTGCTACAACTGCAAACGCCCTGGTCACATCAGACCAGATTGCCCGGAACCCCTGCCTTCCGGCGGACCCCATCAGGGGCAACGCACCCCAGCTGCGAAGCCGGTAGCCCGCGTTCGGGTGGCTTCCACCACAGACTCCGGACCGGTCATGGAACCAACTCCCAGCGAGACGTCCCATGCAATGCCTGTCCCGGTTTCATCGGTGCCTACAGCCAGGAGCGGAGGACATCTCAGCGCGGACCTGCAGCAGATGGACGGCCGGAGCAGACATCTCACCCCGGTCACATTCGGTGACCGGCAAGCAGTCAGCTTGCTGGATTCAGGAGCTGCAGTGACCCTGGTCGGACCTGATATGGTCCAGCCAAAGGAATTGATCCCAAGCCCTGGGATACAGATCACTGTGGCCGACGGAGAGCCACGTTTCCTGCAAGTGGCCAGAATCTTTTTGGATTGGGGGAGGGCCAGGGTGTGCGGGAAGTGGGGGTTTTACCCGGTTTGGATGCTGAAGTTCTTCTTGGCAACTATCTGGGTCCGATGACCTGCACCTATGACCGAGTGCCCAAACCCGCTGCAGTGGCGGCGGTTACCCGGAGTCAGACAGCGGCAATGGCGGCGGCGCCAGTCCCCCAGCCTTTGGGACCAACGTTAGCGGAGGGTGCAGAGGAGCCCAGGGAGGTGAGCCAGGATCAGTTGCAACCACAGACTGACTTACTGTTTCCCCTCACCCTTCCCCATTCTCCGGACAATGACATGACTGGGGGGTGGCCAGAATTAGGAGCCCAGTTTAGGGAGGCAGTGAAGACAGACCCTACCCTGGCCGGCGTGAGACTTCGGGCGTCCGAATCTCAGGCAGGGGAAAGGCACTGAGCACTGCCTATGGGATAAGGGACTCCTGTATAGAGAAGAATGGAACCCAGGGATAGAGGAGGGATTGACCGGAAAGCGACAGCTAGTAGTGCCCCAGGGTTACCGACAGCAACTGTTATGGGTAGCTCACTCTATTCCATTAGCGGGACATCAGGGGGTCAACAGAACGCGAGCCCGGTTATTACAGCGTTACTACTGGCCAGGGGCATCTCGAGATGTGGGCAATTTCTGCCGCTCTTGTGATGCCTGCCAGCGAGTGGTTAAGGCGGGCGACCATGTGAAGGCACCCCTGAAACCCCTACCGATAATAGGAGTACCCTTCCAGAAAGTAGCGATGGATCTTGTAGGACCCCTTATGATTCCTAGCAGGTCAGGGAAGCGCTACATCCTCACGGTGGTGGATTTTGCCACCCGGTACCCTGAGGCAGTAGCGCTTGGCACCATAGATGCCAAGACAGTGGCAGCAGCTTTGCTGAACATTTTTTCTAGGGTAGGTTTCCCTAGTGAGATCCTAACCGATCAGGGGTCGCAGTTCATGAGTGAACTGTTACATTGTCTCTGGGATGCATGCAGTGTACAGCACCGGCGCACTACCCCTTACCATCCCCAGACAAATGAATTATGTGAGAGGTTTAACGGTACCCTGAAGCAGATGCTTCGGACCTTTATAGAGGCGGAGGGGAAAGACTGGGAGATTCATTTACAGCACTTGCTGTTTGCCTACCGAGAGGTACCGCAGGAATCTACAGGCTTCTCCCCCTTCGAGCTACTATATGGCCACAGGGTACGTGGACCTCTGGACCTATTCCATGAGGGATGGGAAGGGGAGGCTACTGCTACTGATGCTTCAGTGATCCAGTATGTAGTAGATCTCCTAGACCGGTTAGAGATGCTCATGGGGGTGGCCCAGGACCACCTCAGGGCCGCTCAGACCAAGCAAAAGCAATGGTATGACCGGAATGCCCGTAGTAGAGAATTCATCCCAGGACAGCAGGTGCTTGTTCTCAAACCCACTCAGGAGAACAAGTTAATGGCTGCCTGGTCGGGACCGTACCTGGTCATCCGAAAGGTGAATGAGTGAAACTATGTTGTACAGTTAGAGCCTGAGAGGCACAAGATATATCACATTAACATGTTGAAAGAGTACAGAGCACCGAGTATGGGAGCAGTAATGGCCATTTGTAGCCCACTGCTGGAGGATCCGGCGAGCAATGCTCTGCCTGATCTCCTAGGGGAAGCTAGGCAGGGAAACACTGTGGAGCAGGTAGAGATAGTGGCACAGTTGAGTGCTAGGCAGCAGGTAGAAGCCAGGGACATGCTAGCTAAGTATAGGGCCCTCTTCACTGACATGCCAGGGACCACACATCTCACAAAACACCCAGTGCACACAGGGGTCCTGCGGCCTCTGCATAAGCACGCTTATAGAGTGTCAGCAGAGGTCAAGACGAGTATGGAGAGGGAGATAGAGGAGATGCTGACCCTAGGGGTAATTACTCCGTCCCAGAGTCCTTGGGCAAGCCCGGTAGTTCTAGTCCCTAAGAAGGACAAGACCACCCGGTTTTGTGTTGACTACCGCTTGCTCAACGCTGGGACGGTGTCAGATGCCTACCCCATGCCCCGCATGGATGAGTTACTGGATGAACTCGCGGAGGCAAAGTATCTGACCACTATGGATTTGAGCAAAGGCTATTGGCAAATCCCACTGACCCTGGAGGCTAGGGAGAAGTCAGCATTCATCACTCCAAGTGGCCTCTATGAGTTTTTAGTGATGCCATTTGGGATGAAGAATGCCCCGGCTACCTTCCAACGCCTGGTCAATAGGTTACTGGAAGGGATGCAGAGCTATGCCAGGGCTTACTTAGATGACATTGCTGTCTTTAGTAATTCCTGGGACTCCAACTTAGGACATGTAGCTGCGGTGCTGGATAGGATCAGGGAGTCTGGGCTTACCTTGAAACCCACTAAGTGTATGGTAGGGATGGCAGAGGTCCTGTACTTAGGGCACAGGGTGGGTGGAGGGCACCTCAAACCAGAGCCAGCCAAGGTAGAAGCCATAGTTCAGTGGCCTGTTCCAAAAACCAAGAAACAGGTCATGGCATTTTTGGGCACCGCAGGGTACTATAGGAAGTTTGTCCCACAGTACAGCGCCATGGCCAAATCCCTGACTGATTTGACTAAGAAGCAACTGCCTGTGCTTATCACCTGGACTCCGGCCTGTGAGACTGCTTTCCAGGCACTGAAAACTGCACTTGCTGGGGCCCCCATACTGGCTGCCCCGGACTATACCAAACATTTCCTTATACAGACTGATGCCTCGGACTATGGCATTGGGGCTGTGTTGAGCCAAGTGGGGGACGACGGTAGAGAGCACCCTGTGGTGTACCTCAGCCAAAAACTACTTCCCAGAGAGGTGGCCTACGCCACCATTGAGAAAGAGTGCTTGGCCATTGTGTGGGCACTCAAAAAACTCCAGCCCTATGTGTATGGAAGGGCTTTCACGGTCCTCACAGACCACAACCCCCTAAGTTGGCTGCAGAGGGCATCAGGGGAGAATGCCAAGTTGCTAAGGTGGAGCTTGGCCTTACAAGAATTCGAGTTTACTATTCAGCACAAAAAGAGTAGTGAAAGCAGCAATGCTGATGGACTTTAATGTCAGGACTATCCCTCTGAGACTGAGTTCGTTAAGGGTGCCAGCAGTGCCCCACTCCCCGTTAGGGCCAGTGGGCCACAGGTCACCCATTAAGAAGGGGAGGTGTAGAGGGAGAGGGGGGTTGGCCCGGTATTAAAGGGGTTGCACCCCATATGGCCACCCCCTGACATCACCAGGGAGGCAAGGGGTTAACTGGACTGCGGTCCAGGAATGTGGCTTACACCTTGTCATGTCAGGAAACTGTATGTTCCCATGTTTCATTATAATCCTGTATTTTAATGTTTTAAAGTGCATCTCTGTATCTCCAGTTCTGGAGGTTGCAGAGAGTTGAAATTTGGCCATTATGTGGAGTCACTGTAGGCATTAAAAACTGGCAAATTTCGACCCACTGAGCCCACCAGAATGGAACTTATTAATATGTGTAGATATTAAAGTGTATATGTATGGTATTTTGGATCTGCTCTGAAAATGCAGTCTCCATCTGCTATTCTAATAGGTCATGAAGGGCAGCCGGATGATTGAGCATAAGCACTGTGATCAAAAGTTAACTGCCCTGATTGTTTACACTAGGAACCAAGTACTAATCAACAGACTCTGCCAGTCTAATTGTTACCTGAGGGCGGAGAATCATCAAACTGGAGTAGTTTGTAAGTGTTATGTCTACACCTACAAACAATGAAGATCCTATCAGATACTTCATTTGGTAGACTGGTCGTCGCCCCTGATTTAATTATGGGGCTACAGAAATAAGACCCTCTGAGTCCCAGTACACATGGGCTAACTAGCAGGGGGGCATGGGTTAATCTGTGTCTCCACGTTAGGGATTGGATACAGTAATTGTTCACCAATAGTCTGTATTCAATGTTAAGAATAGGGTTACACAGGTATATAAACTGTGTCAACCCTACAGTTTTTAGTTGTTCTTCTGATTCCACCTGGAATGTCACCGGATTGCTGGAGAATTGCTAGCTGATACTTCTCCATCCCCCAACCCTAAGTAAGTGTTACCTTCTTGTCTGTTAATTGTACTATATTGCTGTGTTCACCTTTTTAAGGAATAAATATATTTTATTATATCTAAGCCTCGTTCAGTTCAACCCAGATATTTGGTGTTCATTATATCTTGTCATAAGCTACCGTGACAGCGGGTCCTCAATGTATATATCCCGCAATGTGCCTTTGAGATGCTAGATGCCCACGAAAGTTAAGCAGTTGGTATTGCCATTATGTATATTGCTCACGTCTAGATACTGGAGTGTCAAGCTCATGTTTGATGGAATTCACATGCTCCAGTATTCTCATGTGCAGTTGTCTCTTGGTTTAACTGACATACCTCTTACCACAGCTGCATGTAATCAAATAGATAACATTTACCGTCCTACAATTAGTAAATGCAAGGAAATACAGAGATGACCGTAGGGTCATCCAATCGGAAGCTGCAATGTCATCTCACGATGATGTCTTGATTTTCTATTGGACACCAGAGTGAGGCTGCTCCCCAGTGGCCATATTGTTTCTTACGGTCAAGAATTCTTGTGAAGAAATGTCAAAAGGCAATATAAATATCTCCAGAACCCTGGTGGGGGGCATCCATGTAGCTTCGGCTTCAGGGGGTGGGGGTGGGGAGTGGGGAGATCATCGAAATTCAGTCTTATAGGAAACCTGTATAAAATTACACTTCTTTCCAGCACCGCCTCCTGCGGTCCCCAAACTGTCTACGCCACAGGAAGAGCCATAAATAACACCACAGGAGGGGCTAGCAGAGAGATGGAGAACGCTGAAAATGGCGGCAAACAGAGGCAAACCATGACGCCCATTAATTGGGATGATGTAACAGTTATTTTATTTCCATTTTTTTTACTCACTTTAAGATATCTCTTCTTGCCCTTTCAGATTGTACGCGAGATACAAACGATTGGCATATTAAGTGTCTGGGAGGTTAAAATGGAGCCTTCCCTTGAGCCCAGTGCAATCTAAAGGTTACCAGGGTAAACTCAGATGCTAGAGATTATGATTTTTTTTTAATACTAGGAGCAGGACAAGCTAAGGGGCAAGATATTAACATTATATGAGTAATTCATGTAGATGTTAATTGGGGTCTATTCTGTTGCTCTTTTTTTATGCATGCATAAGCAGTGGGCCATATTTACTAAGCAGTACTAAGCCATAAGACAACTTGCAGCCCATTTACTTGGGCTCTTAGAGTCAGAACCGCTGTCATAAACAATAGATTCTCGTCTTGGTAACAAACCCCAAGTGACAATTTCTTTAGAAATACATTTCCACATGATGAGTAATGAAAAAGTTCCATAACATGTTTGAAAAACCTGCTTTCGCTAAGCCGACTTGCCCGCTGTTTATCTTTCTTCGTAAAGCACGTGAGGAATGTGATTTTCTGTTGCCATTACATTTTTATGTAATCGCTGCTGTAGCTAGGTGCCCAGCGCCCACATACTCCCCGGAGTACACTAAACCAATACTAGGTTTGCAGTTCTCATTCTGTTACAAAGCTTAGAAAAAATCCTATTGGTAGCTTAATGCCATGCGCTACATCAGGACTCTTCAACTGGCGCCCGGCACGGGATCTTGATGTGGTGGTGCCCAGCACCGGACCTTGATGTGGCGCCCGGCATGGGACCTTGATGTAGCGCACGGCACAGGACCTTGATGTGGCGCCCGGCATGGGACCTTGATGTAGCGCCCGGCACGAGACCTTGATGTGGCGCCCGGCACGAGAACTTGATGTGGCGCCCGGCATGGGACCTTGATGTAGCACACGGCACAAGACCTTGATGTGGCGCCCGGCATGGGACCTTGATGTAGTGCCCGGCACGAGACCTTGATGTGGTGCCCGGCACAAGACCTTGATGTGGCGCCCGGCATGGGACCTTGATGTAGCGCACGGCACAAGACCTTGATGTGGCGCCCGGCATGGGACCTTGATGTAGCGCCCGGCACGAGACCTTGATGTGGCGCCCGGCACGAGACCTTGATGTGGCGCCCGGCATGGGACCTTGATGTGGCCTTTGGACTATCTGCTAATGTCATACTAGTTTCTAAGGCAGTAGCGTGCAGTTTTTCACACTGAAACTCACTTGTAAGTTAAGGTCATGTAAATCTATGTAGTACATATGTTCTAAATGCTGGCAAAATGTTGAAATATAATGATTTTCAAGTCTAATGTATCTACAATGACATTACAAGAAGCTTGTGGCCCTTCTGCTCCTAAATGTTTTCTGATCTGGACCCTTTGGAGAACTACTGTAGTTGAAGACCCCTACAACTAGCCTCCAAAGAAGGTCAATCTAAACAATTGACAATACGCGTGGGTGATGTATAATGCGAATTTGGAGCAAACTTGACCCAAATTGCGTCATTTTCATCTTGCATCTCTTTGCGTCAATGTATCAAGGTCTTTGGTCAAAGGCTTGCGTCAGCTTCCTCTGTAGAAGGATTTATGGAGGAGTTACATGACGCGCAGATTATAATGAAATGTATCTCATTCTGCATCGCCGTGCTCAGAGCCACTGATAGGGAGAACCAGTGTCCCAGGTTCCATGGCTCTGTGGGCCCTGCTTGCCCCATACTGGAAGTTGGTCTTCTCTGGAAGATCCTCCCCTACGATTAACAACCCAGACCCAAGGTCTGTCCTGGGTCCCCTTAAAGCGGTCGGCGAGCCTGCCCGCGCATCCATTTTTTATCTTGTAATTTCTGTTAACAAAAGAAAATCTGCCAGGTCTGAAGCAGCATAAATGTAGGGAACACGGTTTTACCTTTGACGCAAACGCAAGCAGAAAAATGGAGCAACGCATTAAAAACCCATTTCTATTTGACCTTTCTTTGTGTTGATAAATCGCCCCCTGCGTGTCTTATGTTTATTTCTATAGTGTTCAGAATACAATTACAATAAGTGCATCAAACATACAAGCACAGGATAGGGATAGAAATCCTTGTAGACTCCAAAGCATTCAGTTATTATGAAGAGATTCATTCTAAATATTATATATGGTACAGTTTTGTAATATTTGTGTGATATATTTATTTTAAAAACAACAATGAACCTGTTAATAATAATAATAATAATATATATTTTCCATATGCAGCACTGACATTGTACAGAGTGTTTGGCAGACACCACCAGTCCCTGCCCCACAGAGCTTACAATCTAATTTTGGTGTCTGAGGCACAGGGAGATAATGTGCCGTGCCCATGAGTCACAAGATTCAAATCACATTCCTGGAAGGCAGGGACATGACCAATGAGCTTCTCCTCCTGCCCATTACTATTAGTACATCTAGGTCCTCATAGGGACTTCCCCGTTACATTCTTGGGGGCATTCATGTGTCATGTGTTAGTGTTAGGACCTGCGATATTATGGTCATGCCTTGAAAGTGGCTCGCAGGCTTATACGCTTTGGCCAAAGGTTTAACTAAATGACCTTTTTTCAAGAGATATATAGGTATTTCACTGTGTATTTTTATCACATTGGATGTTGCCCTGGACTTCTTTGTTTCTTGTTTTGGGCATTCATGTGTGTAAGATGTGAGTGCTGTCAAAGTGATGCCCTCACAGTAAGACTGAGTTGAAATATATTGAACATACAGTAGACATAAGTGCAATGAGGCTGTTCTTCAAACATGCCCCGTGGGACATCTACAGCAGGGGTGGCCAACTCCTGTCCTGAAGGACCACCAACAGGTCATGTTTTTAGGATATCCCTGCTTCAGCACAGGTGGGGCAGTCATTATGACGAAGCCCCATGTGCTGAAGCCGGGATATCCTGAAAACCTGACCTTTCGGTGGCCCTTGAGGACTGGAGTTGGCCACCCCTGATCTACGGTATGTTTCTTCGTTAATAGCAACGATCTGAATCTAAACTCTTAAACAAATTCGTCGCCTCCATCTAACTTGATATTTTCATGAGAACCAAAATTGACCATTTACTTGATTGTGTTCAACCTGCAGTCTGCGATAAGATTATCAGGAAGCCCTGATCTCCTTTATTTTACAGATCTACGTTGAGTTGGACATCCGTTACCAGCCTCCCGATGGAGCCGCTGGTACGTGGGTCGGAGATGACTTCTTTTCCCCGGTGGAAGACAGGTACAGAAAAATTAATTGGTTCGCTTTGTGTCACCGAGCTGTTTCTAGGCACGTTATGGGGTTAAAGCAGAAATCACCTCCCTTTTGGGGGAATTTGAAACAGGCGATCTTCTAATTAATCTTTAAAGTCCAGGGGGAGCATGGGAGAAAATCAACAAAAAAGAAGAAATAATCTAAGTGTAGGTGTCTTGATTATTCTGTGGATATTGATAGTCTTGGCTCTTATACAATGCCTGCTCACAGAGCAGTGGGTGTAAAATCACAACTCCAAAACTCTAGCTAGGTTTGTGCTTTTGTTGATTCTCAGGAAGGAGAGAAATACAATCCATAGCACAGATCATTAAATAAAGGTATTTTAAGATATAAAAGAAAGTAAGTATCACACTTACAATAGATATGATAATAAAATGCAGTAATAACAAAATCTGGACATCGTGAGTTGAACAGCTCACTGCCTCCTTCTCCTCCTTGACGGTGGTAGTCTAGGGGTCCCTCTCCAGCTGATAGCCTCCTTGCTGCATCTATCGCAAGCTCCACAACGTCACTTCCGGTGGGTACAGCGTCACTTCCGGTTTCGGATTTACAGCTTAACAACGCGTCTGGGAATGCTCTGCTACCATGACTTGGCTTCCTTGTACTCCTGAGGAAGCCAAGCCATTGGCGAAACGTGTTGAGTGGGAGTTCCCTGGTTGCAGAGCATTCCCAGACGCGTTGTTAAGCTGTAAACCCGAAACCGGAAGTGACGCTGTACAATTCTTACTTTCTTTTATATCATAAATTACCTTTATTTACTGATCTGCGCTATAGATTGTATTTCTCTCCTTCCTGAGAATCTACAAAAGCACAGACCTAGCCACAGTTTGGGAATTATGCTTTTATTTTCAACACATTGTACATCTCTTCTGAATCCACACAAGCAAGATTGCTGTTGCCACAGTTTTGGAGTTGTGATTTTACACCCACTGCTCTGTGAGCAGGCATTGTATAAGAGCCAAGACTCTCAATATCCACAGAATAACCAAGACACCTACACATCGATTATTTCTTCTTTTTTGTTGATTTTCTCCCATGCTCCCCCTGGCCTTTGAAGAGCAATTCAGCCTTTCTGGGGCCAACGAAGACAGTTCCTACCAGAGGGTTTGAGCAGGGAGTTGCAACTTTAATTTTTACACATTTGTCACTATATTTTCACTTAATGCACTAATTGATGGGCACATTATTTGTTTTTTATATATTGTTTAGCATATCACTTTACTACACTATTGCACTTGCAACACTTAATATTTACTGTGGGAGCGCCCGATTTATCACTTTCTGTTCTACTAGATCTTCTAATCAAGCAACATGTGTAGGATCTTTCAAGGGGAGACCTTTCGGTGAGGGAAATACTGTATAATTTAGCAACCCATGGAGACTTGGATGGTAGATACAGTAGATATGTAGAGGAAAAGGTTAGGGGATTTGTTTAGAAAGGAAAGGTATATAGCAGTGATTGCCAACTCCAGTCCTCAGTCATTCGGACTAAGCCGCTGATTGAGCCACCTGTGCTAAAATCGGACCTGTTAATGGCTCTTGAGAACTGGAGTTGGCCACCCGTAGTATATAGGGGTATGCAGAAATAGTTCAAATATAGGAAGAGCATTAATCCAGGGAGAAATCTGATTGTCAATGTCATTACTGGGATCAGGAAGGATTTCCCCCCCATTATGAGACATTATTGGTAAATGTATTACTGGGTTTTATGTTTGCTTTCTCTCAATAAAACTATAAATATAGAATGAGTATCTCGCCCAGTTAGAATTAAACAAAGATTGAACTCAATGAAGATACAGTCTTTTTTCAATCTAATAAATAAATTCATCTAATCTAGTAGCCCTCTTCCACGATTGTGGCTGGCCAGCGTCTTAATGCCTTTAATATAGGGGTGTAGCCAGTATTTGCACAGGGGTTGGGCACCAAGCCCCTAATCACTGGGAATATCTTTCCACCACATTCCTCACCAGACCACCGTGGAGGAAGGACCTGGGAGTTGAGGTCATGGTACCAGAATTAATTTTCAGGCGTGACTTCCCTGTTCTTGGCAGTGATTGGCATATAAAGACTGCCAATCATTGCCAAGCCTGGGAGAGTTGCTGTCCACAATTCATTGCAGCACCCCATGACTGTGTCCCGGCTGGTGGTGGCAAAGATGGATGGCCCTGCCTTCTGCTATAAACCAGTCAGTAAAGGTTACATCATAGGTGCAGATAGCTAATTTAGCCCCGAGTGGCCTTCTGATATTCACAGGATCTCTCAAGAGCTGGCACACTGATGTCCCCTGTGACATGCAGTGCACATTCTCCCTCATTCACAGAATAGAAGTAGAGGTACTTGTCTTCCGCCGGGGCAGGTTGCAACCATGGGATATGCTGCACAAGAGATCACATGATCGCAATACCAGTACAACACCAGGGTTAAGCTGTTTGGTTGGATATACATGGTTGAGGGTTCTGCAGTTCACTCTGGGCCATATTTGCTAAGCAGTGCTATTTAATAAGTGAACTTCCAGCATGGCTTATAAATATGTCCCTTTATGGTCCATTCAAGTCTTCCAGCACGGAATGTTTCTTATGAAGTAAGCGCTTTAACCCTTTTAACGCCCATAAGGGGCCCTATGACATACAGGATACGTCATGCTATAAATGCTCGTTTTCGGAGCATCATCCATTTCTGTTCGCGTCCTGGCAAACAGTCACGTGACTGAGGTCGGTGTGACTGGTGGCACTCAGGTGCGGACGATCTTCTGGGGCTCAAAGGATTTAAGTGTTAGGTTGACTGTGGAAGCCTAATGTATATACAAATATCTATCTATCATTCAGGGACCATTTAACACCTTAAGTCATAAATTGCATACTGCACAGGGGGGAGGAATAGACTTCAGTCACAGATACATTCCGGGATGCACTGTTTTTAAGAAAACAACTCTCTTGCTTTATCCATTGTTACATCGCCGGAAGAAGAGATCAGTGCATCTCGAAAGCTCCCACAAATAAAAGCATTTTGTTAGCCACAGAACAGTATCGTCTATCTATCTAACGATCTATCTATCTAATCATCACCTTCGGCCCTTGTCTCCCCACTGCTGGATGAACCCTCCCCAATGATCTCCCAGGTACTGCGGTTACAGACACACTTCTCCACATCGCTCCAACACATTTTCTGATTCCATCCTCCCATCTTACTTTTGGTCATCTTCTTGGCCCCTTAATCTCTCTTGGAATCCAGTTCAATTCCGTATTCTGTATATATATGTTCACAGAGACTCTTTCTTTTACAGCTCTGCGTTCATTATCCGGAATGTCGCATTTGAAGATGAGGTGTAAGTATGACATGGTCTGTAGTTACTGTCACAGCAGCATTTTTACATGAAGGGTAAGAGCACCGGGGGAATTAGTTAGTCATATCAATCTTGGAATAAATGAGTTGAATCAACCTTGGAATCATAGATTAGTGGAATCATTTTTGGAAGAGTAGATTAGTGGAATCATCTTTGGAAGAGTAGATTAGTGGAACCTTCCTTGGAAGAGTAGATTAGTGGAACCTTCCTTGGAAGAGTAGATTAGTGGAACCTTCCTTGGAAAAGTAGATTAGTGGAATCATCCTTGGAAGAGTAGATTAGTGGAACCTTCCTTGGAAGAGTAGATTAGTGGAATCATCCTTGGAAGAGTAGATTAGTGGAACCTTCCTTGGAAGAGTAGATTAGTGGAACCTTCCATTGGAAGAGTAGATTAGTGGTATCCTTGGAAGAGTAGATTAGTGGAACCTTCCTTGGAAGAGTAGATTAGTGGTATCATCCTTGGAAGAGTAGATTAGTGGTATCATCCTTGGAAGAGTAGATTAGTGGAACCTTCCTTGGAAGAGTAGATTAGTGGAACCTTCCATTGGAAGAGTAGATTAGTGGTATCATCCTTGGAAGAGTAGATTAGTGGAATCTTCCTTGGAAGAGTAGATTAGTGGAACCTTCCTTGGAAGAGTAGATTAGTAGAACCTTCCATTGGAAGAGTAGATTAGTGGTATCATCCTTGGAAGAGTAGATTAGTGGTATCATCCTTGGAAGAGTAGATTAGTGGAACCTTCCTTGGAAGAGTAGATTAGTGGTATCATCCTTGGAAGAGTAAATTAGGGGTAAGAAAACTGCGTTTGAATTTTGAATCCTAAGGTCAGCATTTTGTGACCTCAGGTGAGTCGCTATCACCCAGGCATCACTAATTAGACTATACGCTCTTCAGGACAGATACTTATTGCACTGTGTATAATGATGGCTCTCAGTGATCAGGCATTGAACTTTCACACGCTGGTTTACGACTTGGCTACATACTGTACTTTTTATTCCAATATTTAAAACATTAGACATTTTTAAAAATAGAAACTTTTCAAAAACGTTTTTTTTTTAAATATCTCTTGGCCTCCCTAATACTGAGAATATCAAAATGCATATAAAAATAACAAAAAGAAGCAAGATTGTAGATGTAATACAGAGAAGGGGAATTGTAGGTTAAAAGCATTCTCAAAATGGTGAGATTGATAATCTACATAAATAACATTTTCAAGAGGCAATTCCACATAGCTCACAAACCAACAACTGGATCCATTAGAAGCAGTAAGCTGTTGAAAAAACAGATGAATAACGACATTTTAATGATGCCATAACAAAGCCAACGTTTCCATCTCCAGGGGGACCTTCCTCAGGGGTGATTCTGGGGAAGGTCCCATGGGGCCTCTCTCTGGTTGTCAAAAGGAAGCTGTGATATCATCATGAGATGACATTGCAGCTTCTGATTGGGTGACTCTGCAGCTCTCCCTATTTTTTCCTGCAAGTGCTGGCAAAAGTAAAAAAAACAAATATATGAATATCTCAGGAATAGTCTTTGGTTTCTTTGGAAATGAACGCCCAGATCCACAAAGCTGAGCAGAGCTGAAATTAATGGGGTTTAGCTCCGGAGACCCCCTGCTTCAAACCTATGTTAAAAAAAAAAATCGCCCTCTTGGATCACCTCTTCAACAGACATTGTTAACAATGTGCTCCTTATGGGAGGTAACATCACTTAATGTTGTGTTGTTTGCCTGGGAAGACACACCGTTAGTGTTTGCGTCAGCTTTGTGAATCTGGGCCTCACCATTTTTCTTTCCAATGGAGACTCTGAAAGGATGGAAGACGAAGGTGGCAGCCAAACACAATCATGTCAAAGTTATTAGCGCCTGCAGGGACGCTACTTTTGACCGGCAAATGTCCACTTCCAAACCCTTCGAGAAGGCCTACGAGTTTATTTGAACAAAGCTCCCTCCTCCAGCTCTCCCCTCTCCTGTCGAGTGGACTTTAGATCCCGGCACCGACAGGAGGAGGGGCCCAAGGCAACTGCTTGTCCGGGACGGCTCCTTCCAAAGATTGGCGATTTTATCTTCTTGTTGCTTTCTAACTTGTTTATATCTAGCATTGATATGGAGGCAGCGCGCAAGTTGGATAAAGATGCCGTGACCATGGGAAAGAAGCTGGTGAAGGGCACGGAGGATGACGACGATGATGATGACGACGACTCTTACGACGAGTCGGAAATCGAGATTACGGGGATAAACTTCACTCCGGTGTTGAGGTATTTATATCAACTGCTTTTGCCACATCTTGGATTAGGGGGTTTACCGAAACCCCTTTGCGCCCAGAGCTGCCAAAAACACACTGCATAGATGTTGAAACACCCACTGGGCATCCGAGAGGGTTAAGGAAGTATAGAGCTCTCAACCCTTTCTAGGAAAGATCTTTTGCTGGATTCAAAAATGTATACACGTACATTTACAAATATATACATAGGAAACTGAAAGTGAAACACACGTAGTCCCAGATCCACAAAACGGTGCTACGCTTTAGCATGCCTTTATATGAATGGCGGTAAAGGCGTGCTAAAGCTGAGCACCGTTTGGTGGATCTGAGCCTTATTGTGCCTATATGCGTGTCACTACTAGAGATGCGCCAATTTCCATCCCGTCCCAGTTCGCACATTTTTCGCCCCAATCTTTTTTTAATTCCCTTTTTTCGCATATATTTTTCGCGCTTACTGTTTGGCTAAAGAAATAAGCACTTTTAGTGACAAATTTGACGCGGGTGGAGAAGATGTAATTTCCGCCTATTTTCAAAATCTGAGCGAATATTGTTTTGCTAAAAAATTGTCAATTTCGCAATTTTCGAACTATTCTTTTTTTTTTTTTTTTTAAATTGCATGAAAAAACCCCAACAAGGTCACAGGAGCCATGTGACCTGAACACTGGCCATGTGACCTGAACACTGGCCATGTGACCTGAACACTGGCCATGTGACCTGAACACTGGCCATGTGACCTGAACACTGGTCATGTGACCTGAACACTGGCCATGTGACCTGAACACTGGCCATGTGACCTGAACACTGGCCATGTGACCTGAACACTGGCCATGTGACCTGAACACTGGCCATGTGACCTGAACACTGGCCATGTGACCTGAACACTGGCCATGTGACCTGAACACTGGCCATGTGACCTGAACACTGGCCATGTGACCTGAACACTGGCCATGTGACCTGAACACTGGCCATGTGACCTGAACACTGGCCATGTGACCTGAACACTGGCCATGTGACGTGTACATTTTTGGGCAAACTTTGTGTTTTTTTGGCTGTAAAATCTTCCCAATGCTATAGGGGAAAAAAAAAAAAGATCCTCTGGCCCTGAGGAAGGTTTTTAGGGACCGAAACGTTGGCACCTCAGAGCTCTTTGTGATTACAGATTTGTTCTATTAAATATGCTTATTGCTTGATTATATATATTTTTAATAGGAGTGCTATCTGGTCTCAACGGTTTCCTAATGCAACAGCTAAAGATTTAGAAATAGCCCTAAACTACAGATATGTTGATTATTTACAGGTTCTAGTGGAAAAGCAGGTTTATATAGATTATAAGGAAAAGGGAGACCAAAAAGCGCACCAGCACAAACGGAGCAGGAAGAAACCAGGACAAAAAAATGATTAATAGGGCACTTTAATGTGGCAAAAGACCCATCCAATGCATTTCGAACGTCGTTGAAAAAGAACGCTGCGACGTTCGAAATGCATTGGATGGGTCTTTTGCCACATTAAAGTGCCCTTTTAATCATTTTTTTGTCCTGGTTTCTTCCTGCTCCGTTTGTGCTGGTGCGCTTTTTGGTCTCCCTTTTCTCTGTATTGCATTGAGTAGCTGCACAGCCTGCCTGCCCTACCAGGATGTGAGTATTTGCATATTTTTCAGGGGAACCTGCCAATGAGACTGATGGTGAGTGGGTTGCACCACACACCACCTGTCTTCAGGAGGATAGTACCCATTATATGACACAATAGGTACTATATCAATTGTTAGTACCCTGGTACAGTGGTCTGGCTTATTATCATTTTGAGATATACCTGCATTTGAGCGCTTCAGCTATTTTCCATATTATATAGATTATAAACCTGATTATAGAGTACAGAGCTTTTCAAAACTTCTAGGTCAGGTTTGACTAATAAAGAAGAGACCTGTGAGGTTAGGAAAGCTCTGTACATGGGAAGAAGAGACCTGTGGGGTTTGGAACCCTCTGTACATGTGAAGAAGAGACCTGTGAGGTTTAGAAGTCTCTGTACGCGGTAAGAAGAAGAGACTTGTGAGGTTTGGAACACTCTGTACATGTGAAGAAGAAACCTGTGAGGTTTGGAAAACGCTGCACTCATGAAGAAGAGACCTGTGAGATTTGGAAAGATCTGTCCACTTGCTTTTCAGGCAGCAGAGGGATGGGGTGGTGAATGTTATAGCATTTAAGTGAACCAAAAAAAGTGAAAATGTCCAAAAAAGAACACTACTTGTCATTGGATAATTACATTGTTTCTCTTTGCAGCCGCTGCAGTGTTCCTCTGAGGGACAAAGCATCCAGCCCCAAACCAAGAAACTTCCAGGTACTGCGCAACCAATATGTTCATTCAATTTAAGGGGTTTTAGTGGTTAGGGTAGGGCAGTAGTTCCCAACCTTTTTTTGGTTAAGGAACCCCATGTGAAATTCTGAGGAACCCCAACCCTCTCTAATAGCGCGTCAGAGATCAGATACATTGTAAGGAACCCCAACCCTCTCTAATAGCGCGTCTGAGATCAGATTGTATTGTAAGGAACCCCAACCCTCTCTAATAGCGCGTCTGAGATCAGGTTGTATTGTATGTCTTTATTTATATAGCGCCATTAATGTACATAGCGCTTCACAGTAGTAATACATGAGGTAAGAGTGTGTCTTAAGGTGGGACTTAAAGGTGGATAGAGAGGGTGCTAGTCGGGTACTGAGGGGAAGGGCATTCCAGAGGTGTGGGGCAGTCAGTGAAAAAGGTTTAAGGCGGGAGAGGGCTTTAGATACAAAGGGGGTAGAAAGAAGACATCCTTGAGAAGAACGCAAGAGTCTGGATGGTGCATAACGAGAGGAGGGGAGATGCTGAGACAGATCTAGGAAAGAGTAGAGTGATTCTGGCAGCAGCGTTTAGGATAGATTGTAGGGGAGACAGGTGAGAGGCAGGAAGGCCGGACAGCAGGAGGTTACAGTAATCAAGACGGGAGAGAATGAGGGCCTGAGTCAGAGTTTTAGCAGTCGAGCAACAGGGGAAAGGGCGTATCTTTGTTATATTGCGGAGGAAAAAGCGACAGGTTTTAGAAATGTTTTGAATGTGAGGGGCGAATGTGAGAGAGGAGTCGAGTGTGACCCCTAGGCAGCGTGCTTGGGCTACTGGGTGAATGATCGTAGTTCCAACAGTAATGTGGAAGGAGGTAGTAGGGCCAGGTTTGGGAGGACGTATGAGGAGCTCTGTTTTAGCCATGTTGAGTTCAAGGCGGCGGAGGGCCATCCAGGATGATATAGCAGAGAGAGATTCAGAAACTTTGGTTTGTACAGCAGGTGTAAGGTCGGGTGGTGAAAAGTATGTGTGTCGTCAGCATAGAGGTGATAATTAAACCCAAAAGATGTTATTAGGTCACCTAGAGAGAGTGTGTACAGAGAAAAGAGAAGAGGTCCCAGGACAGAGCCCTGGGGTACCCCCACAGAGATCAATAGAGGAGGAGGTGTTAGCAGAAGAGACACTGAAAGTACGATGGGAGAGGTAGGATGAGATCCAGGATAGAGCTTTGTTCCGAATACCAAGAGTATGGAGAATGTGAAGGAGAAGAGGGTGGTCCACGGTGTCAAATGCTGCAGGGAGGTCAAGTAATATGAGCAGAGTGTAATGACCTCTGTCTTTGGCAGCATCAGATTCATTGTAAGGAACCCCAACCCTCTCTAATAACACGTCTGAGATCAGATGCATTGTAAGGAACCCCAACCCTCTCTAATAGCGCGTCTGAGATCAGATACATTGTAAGGAACCCCAACCCTCTATAATAGCACGTCTGAGATCAGATGCATTGTAAGGAACCCCAACCCTCTCTAATAGCGTGTCAGAAATCAGATGCATTGTAAGGAACCCCAACCCTCTCTAATAGCGCGTCAGAGATCAGATGCATTGTAAGGAACCCCAACCCTCTCTAATAGCGTGTCAGAGATCAGATGCATTGTACAGTAAGGAACCCCAACCCTCTCTAATAGCGCGTCAGAGATCAGATGCATTGTAAGGAACCCCAACCCTCTCTAAAAGCGCGTCAGAGATCAGATGCATTGTAACCTCTTCTGAATTTGGTACAATTTTAAAATGACCTGAAAATGACAGGGAACCCTTTAATGATGCTCGGGGAACCCAGGTTGAAAATCACTGGGGTAGGGGTTAATTTAATTTGGGGGGGGGGGGGGAAGGCCCTTACATTAGTGGTGAAGTGACCGGCGCTGGTATTCTCATTCAGTCATGAGTCATGGTGAAGCTCCGGCGACCATTTGGTCGTGGCGAAACGTCCTAGACCGCCAAGCGCCACGTGACATTCTCTGGCCATGAATGGTGTTGTTCAGATATTTTCATATTGTTCTTTAAGGGAACAATCCGTGAACGGTGCTAACACCGCAGCCAGCCAAACTCGCACATGTCACCAAGGTCTCATGCAGGAGAGATGTAGAAAGTGGGCGCCAGATCCACAGAGCTCATAACATCACGTTACCTACAACAGGAACGGACGCTGCCCGAGGTTAACACGTGTCCTTGAATCTAATTATATGCCAAAGCAACGTCCGCTCTACATCTCATTAGCATTGGGTTATCAGGGGTGCGCAAACTTTCCCCGCTGCACCCCCTGCCTGCTCTCCCTCCCTGCTCGCGCCCCACTCCTTACCTTGTCTTCGGCGTCAAATGATGCCGGGGGGTCACGTGACCCGTGCCGTAATTTGATGCTGTGTTGCCATGGCGACGCATCGCCAAAGACGTGGTAAGAGAAGTTGCGTAGGCCTCAAGCAGTCCTCCAGCATTTAATTGAAATGCCTTGTAACTGCAGCGCCCCCGAGTTTGCGCACCCCTGGGTTAATGTTGTCATGTTGTTGTAGCATAATGTTGTGTTATCTTCCAATAACGTGACAGGAAGTGTGTCTTAGTGTTACTCCCACCCAGGCCCTATAACTCCCAATAACGTGACGGTAAGTATGTCTTAGTGTTACTCCCATCCAGGCCCTATAACTCCCAATAACGTGACGGTAAGTATGTCTTAGTGTTACTCCCATCCAGACCCTATAACTTCCCATAACGTGACGGTAAGTATGTCTTAGTGTTACTCCCATCCAGACCCTATAACTCCCAATAACGTGACGGTAAGTATGTCTTAGTGTTACTCCCATCCAGACCCTATAACTTCCAATAACGTGACGGTAAGTGTGTCTTAGTGTTACTCCCATCCAGACCCTATAACTCCCAATAACGTGACGGTAAGTATGTCTTAGTGTTACTCCCATCCAGACCCTATAACTTCCAATAACGTGACGGTAAGTGTGTCTTTGTGTTACTCCCATCCAGACCCTATAACTCCCAATAATGTGACGGTAAGTATGTCTTAGTGTTACTCCCATCCAGACCCTATAACTCCCAATAACGTGACGGTAAGTATGTCTTAGTGTTACTCCCATCCAGACCCTATAACTTCCAATAACGTGACGGTAAGTGTGTCTTAGTGTTACTCCCATCCAGACCCTATAACTCCCAATAACGTGACGGTAAGTATGTCTTAGTGTTACTCCCATCCAGACCCTATAACTTCCAATAACGTGACGGTAAGTGTGTCTTTGTGTTACTCCCATCCAGACCCTATAACTCCCAATAATGTGACGGTAAGTATGTCTTAGTGTTACTCCCATCCAGACCCTATAACTCCCAATAATGTGACGGTAAGTATGTCTTAGTGTTACTCCCATCCAGACCCTATAACTCCCAATAACGTGACGGTAAGTATGTCTTAGTGTTACTCCCATCCAGACCCTATAACTCCCAATAACGTGATGGTAATTATGCCTTAGTGTTACTCCCATCCAGACCCTATAACTCCCAATAACGTGACGGTAAGTATGTCTTAGTGTTACTCCCATCCAGACCCTATAACTCCCAATAACGTGATGGTAATTATGCCTTAGTGTTACTCCCATCCAGACCCTATAACTTCCAATAACGTGACGGTAAGTATGTCTTAGTGTTACTCCCACCCAGTCCCTATAACTTCCAATAACGTGACGGTAAGTATGTCTTAGTGTTACTCCCATCCAGACCCTATAACTTCCCATAACGTGACGGTAAGTATGTCTTAGTGTTACTCCCATCCAGATCCTATAACTCCCAATAACGTGACGGTAAGTATGTCTTAGTGTTACTCCCATCCAGTCCCTATAACTTCCCATAACGTGACGGTAAGTATGTCTTAGTGTTACTCCCATCCAGGCCCTATAACTCCCAATAACATGACGGTAAGTATGTCTTAGTGTTACTCCCATCCAGGCCCTATAACTTCCAATAACGTGACGGTAAGTATGTCTTAGTGTTACTCCCATCCAGGCCCTATAACTTCCAATAACGTGACGGTAATTATGTCTTAGTGTTACTCCCATCCAGACCCTATAACTTCCCATAACGTGACGGTAAGTATGTCTTAGTGTTACTCCCATCCAGACCCTATAACTCCCAATAACGTGACGGTAAGTATGTCTTAGTGTTACTCCCATCCAGGCCCTATAACTTCCAATAACGTGACGGTAATTATGTCTTAGTGTTACTCCCATCCAGGCCCTATAACTCCCAATAACGTGACGGTAAGTATGTCTTAGTGTTACTCCCATCCAGTCCCTATAACTTCCAATAACGTGACGGTAAGTATGTCTTAGTGTTACTCCCATCCAGATCCTATAACTTCCAATAACGTGACAGTAAGTATGTCTTAGTGTTACTCCCTTCCAGACCCAATAACTTCCAATAACGTGACGGTAAGTATGTCTTACTGTTACTCCCACCCAGTCCCTATAACTTCCAATAACGTGACAGTAAGTATGTCTTAGTGTTACTCCCACCCAGACACTATAACTTCCAATAATGTGATGGTAATTATGCCTTAGTGTTACTCCCATCCAGACCCTATAACTTCCAATAACGTGACGGTAAGTATGTCTTAGTGTTACTCCCACCCAGTCCCTATAACTTCCAATAACGTGACAGTAAGTATGTCTTAGTGTTTCTCCCACCCAGACACTATAACTTCCAATAACGTGATGGTAATTATGCCTTAGTGTTACTCCCATCCAGACCCTATAACTTCCAATAACGTGACGGTAAGTATGTCTAAGTGTTACTCCCATCCAGGCCCTATAACTTCCAATAATGTGACGGTAAGTATGTCTTAGTGTTACTCCCATCCAGACCCTATAACTTCCAATAACGTGACGGTAAGTATGTCTTAGTGTTACTCCCATCCAGAGCCTATAACTTCCAATAACGTGACTGTAATTATGTCTTAGTGTTACTCCCATCCAGAGCCTATAACTTCCAATAACGTGACTGTAATTATGTCTTGGTGTTACTCCCATCCAGACCCTGAAAATAGTCATTTAAATTAAAGTTAAAGAAGAGAGGAGAGGGAAATAATGCTACATTCATTAAATACACCTAACTGTGGTGTTACACCCATCCAGACACTTCAAGGGCCACCAACAGGCCAGGTATTAGGGATATCCCTGCTTCAGCACAGGTGGCTCAATCAGTGGCTCAGTCAACCTATGCTGAAGCAGGGATATCCTGAAAACCTGGCCTGTTGGTGGCCCTTGAAGACTGGAGTTGGCCGCCCCTGAGTTACATCATACTTCAACTGAAATGGGTTTTTTACGGGGTCTGGATGGGTGTCCCACCCCTGTTATATATCGTTATAGGGTTTATAACTGCTTGTAATTACACTTGTGTGTTTGCATCTTCATAGATTGCAGTCACTGTCATCCAAGCACAAAAGCTGGTGGGAGTGAACATCGACCCCGTGGTACATGTGAAGGTCGGGGACGAGAAGAGGCACACGGCCACTCAGAAATCCACCAACTGTCCCTATTATAACCAGGTAAGGGGTTAAAAAAACATGTCTAGTACCTACCTAGTATCATAGGGCAGAGATGGGCCAACTTCAGTGCTCAGGGGCCACCAACAGCCCGATATCCCTGTTTCAGCACAGGTGGCTCAATCATTTTGTCTGGACCACCTCTGTTGAAGCAGGGATATCCTAAAAACCTGGCTTGTTGGTGGCCCCTGAGGACTGGCGTTGGCCACCCCAGGCGCAGAGTGTACAATGTCCCCAAACACTAGGATGTAATGTTTTGCAGTAAGCAGGTTTCTATTCTATAGCTGCAATTCATTGCCCATTATTTTGCACCATTATATAGTTTTTATTATTTCTATTATGACTATTGATTTATTTATTATTATTCATATGTACATTGTTATTTCTTTGTGCGTGAAATGCTCTTTACCGAGAAATAAATAAAAAACAGATTAAAACCCATAACTGAAGTCAACACGTAAAAATATGCGCTAAATACTCAAATTCTTCTGCTGTTCTAAAAAGTGTATTACTTTGCTATAAAAGAAATATATATATATATATATTTACACATATATGAAAAACAAACAGTTAGCGCTTGCTAATAATATCAAAGAATATACCATAAAGTGACACAATTAGAATCAAAGTAGGATGTGAATACAAAAATCACAAAAGTGTATCAAAAATGTATATAGAACGAACCATAAATACACATGGGAATGTAAATGTAAAATGTCCATGAATAAAAGTCCATTGATTAGAAAATATAAAAGGATATATAATGCTGTGATGGTCCCGCAGCTTCTGGGAGGATGAACCACATCCACAAGGATCTATTAAAAAAAAAAGATAGAAGCGCATGCCACATAGCGTTTATCTGTGTTGACATTTATTTAAAAAATGGACAAATCTAAAAAAAAGAAAAAGCACACTCACAAGTGTAGCTAGAATTAGCGCATATTGAGATATATTATCTCAACAAGGTACTACTCATTTGGGGCTTAAACTACTCCATAATGGGTGACAATGATCGAAAATCCTGGTATCGGGGTAAGGGAGGTGGGAATTGGAAATATAAAAGAGACAATCTCTCAGAAGGTACGTCCCCCGGTGTTAGTCACGATCCAAAACCGCAACAGCTGGGCACTTCAGAAGAGTGGCTGGTATCATCCGTTAGTTTCAGCCTTAGATTGATAGGCCTTCCAAGAAAGATCTTAGCTGTACGGGCGGCTCACTCACTCCTGCAGCAAACTCTAAGCATAGTGCAGCCCGGCATCCGCAATCAGCTGCTAGCATGCAGGGGGAGTTTCGGACTTCCAAAACGTGATGAAGTCACCACGTGTGCTATGTTGCAACGTGTTTCGTCATCAATGTGACTTCGTCAGGGAGATATTTTGATGGTGGCTCATATATATATAGGCTCAAATCCAATCGGTAACCAGCTGTAGTTGCTAAACATAATAAGCAACCAATTCATAATGAGCACTCACGCACAAGATTGCGAAGGAAGGGATAAGGGAAGGAATGGAATGTCTGGAATGAACTAATTCATATACAAAGTTTATACATAAAGACACATGAGGTATAAAAAATATACAAAAACAATATAAATGCAACAAACAATAAAAGCAATGACACAATATAATTGTCACGCAGTATTTATACAGTTTGATATAAAATCATAATTCATAAAGAATAACTAACAAAAAGGAGACCTCGATACAATTCAAATTATAAATGTATATCTAAAATATGTAACTAAATATAACAAACCGGTGATAAAATTATTAATAAAAATTAATCGTGTACTGTAAGTATTAAAAAACTAATCTTAGTAGTAAAAAAATTATACTCAATAAATGCATGTTGATGTAATATGCAAAAAAGAGATATAATAAGAAAGCAAGGAGTAGTAAAAACCAAAATATGGTAAATTATATCTACACCTCCCACTTCAAAATAGAGAGGGGGGATATATAAAGGAACCACTAGTAGAAGTGAAGCATCAACTACTGTAGATGATCATACCAGTGTGCTGGTGTCAATGCATTCATTGAAACCAGCAGGGGCAAGGGTGCCCAAGATGTAAATCCAGAAGGATTCCCTACGACACAAGGTCTTGAACCTATCACCCCCCTTAATGGACGGAGGAGGGGGGGGGGGGAGAATATGCTTAAGTCCCATGACAGTGAGAAACCTGGGGTCCTTGTTGTGATGTGTGCCAAAGTGTCTCGACACACTATGTGTAACAAGACCCTTAACCACATTCCTCCTGTGTTCAAGGAATCTAACATTGAGAGGACGTACAGTATGGTCCTCCCAAAATTATTGCATCCCACAGGGACAACAAAGGCAATAGACCACAAAAGTTGTTTGACATTCAATGTGGCCTCTAACCTCATAATGATTGCCTTTGGAATGAAATTTGAAGTCAGAACCAACATGTGACACATAATACATCTGGTCCTCATGCATCTGAAATTGCCATTAGAAATTTCAAGAGCTGGTTTAGCTATTTCCTGAAGTTTACTTGGTGCTACACGGTTTTTGATATTTTTTACCTTTCTTAAAGGCTACTGGTGCTCTTTTAGGCAATATATCACATAGATGAGGATCACACTGGAGAATCTTCCAGTGGGTATTCAAAGTTTTTGAGATGTTACAAGCCAATATCTAGTTATGAATTTAGGAGGACCAAAACCACTCGCCGAGCTCCTAGTAGAACCAAACCCTGAACTGATCTTCTCAAAAGATCTCAAATGAGATTGACTCATCAGATAATCTCTATCCTGAATTTTAACCTTAAAAGTGCCTAATTAAAAATGACTTTATCATATCCACACAGTATTTATACAATTTGATATAAAATAATAATTCATAAAGAACAACTAGCAAAAAGGAGACCTCAATACAATTCAAATTATGAATGAATATCTAAAATATGTAACTAAAATATCACAAACCGGTGATAAAACTATTAATAAAAATTAGCCAAAAAACGATCAACCAATATTTGTGATTGGTGATCAAAATCCGCTTTAACTGAACAGTTTCTCCTCACTCTACTGAACTGGCTGAGGGGAATCTTGTTAAGCCATTTCTTGTGATGGTGATACAGGAAGTTTAAGCGCAAACCCAAATCTATTAAATAAAGCCCAGTGATAAAGTACAAATTAATCTCACCAAGAGGAGATGCAGCTGACGTAGGAGTTTCACAACACCACAGAAGACGTCACAAAAAACACTCAAATCGCAAAACTCCCCTCGGAGTGATGCAGGTGATAATCAAGCAAGGAATCTGGTTATGAAGGATGCAGCAGGAACTCTCAATGGTGTATGGAAGAGAGAAAAAGAAAATATAGTGCAACACAATTTATTACAACAAATATTAGAGCAAAGAGCTAATTCCACTCACATGCTCTAAGAGTAAAACAGGCAATTTGACCACTCTGGGTCCTGTAGTGCTGGAGCGTCCCGTGCTGGATACCGAGCTGACCGGCGTCTCCTCACGATGTTCACTTCCGGGTTAGGTTGACGGGTGATGTCACGGACCCTCTTAGCCAATGGATGTCCAGCCCTGATCTCCTCAAGCCGACGGTGTTGGCAGCGGTATTAAAAGGCACAGAGAGGTCCCAGGTACTTCAAGCTCCCAAATACGGGTCAGCTAAGCACAGCAATGATAATGATCCATGAGGAACTAGGGTAACCCTACGCGTTTCATCCGGGAGAACCGAACTTCTTCAGGGATGTATGGATATGATAATCTACAAGTCCTGGTTTAAATAGTCCATAAAACATCGACGTCTCAATGTTAAAAGGGGCGGCACAAAAATGATTGGCGGAATATCATATATACACAAAAACAACACCAATACATACAGTCATGTGAAAAAGAAAGTACACCCTCTTTGAATTCCATGGTTTTACATATCAGGACATAATAACAATCATCTGTTCCTTAGCAGGTCTTAAAATTAGGTAAATACAACCTCAGATGAACAACAACACATTACATATTACACCGTGTCATGATTTATTTAACAAAAATAATGCCAAAATGGAGAAGCTATGCGTGAAAAACTAAGTACACCCTTACTGCTTCCATAGGAATTAAGATGCTAAGTAGCAGACAGGTGCTGCTAATCAAATGCCCTTGATTAATTGATCAGCAGCAAGTGTGACCACCTCTATAAAAGCCGAAGTTTTATCAGTTTGCTGGTCTGGAGCATTCAGGTGTGTGTTAACACAATGCCAAGGAGGAAATACATCAGCAATGATCTTAGAGAAGCAATTGTTGCTGGCCATCAATCTGGGAAGGGTATAAGGCCATTTCCAAATAATTTAAAGTCCATCATTCTACAGTGAGAAAGATTATTCAAAAGTGGAAAACATTCAAGACAGTTGCCAATCTTCCCAGGAGTGGACGTCCCAGCAAATTCACCCCAAGTCAGACCGTGCAATGCTCAGAGAAATTGCAAAAAACCCAAGAGTTACATCTCAGACTCTACAGGCCTCAGTTAGCATGTTAAATGTTAAAGTCCATGACAGTACAAACAGAACAAGTATGGTTTGTTTTGAAGGGTTGCCAGGAGAAAGCCTCTTCTCTCTATAAAAAACATGGCAGCACAGCTTAGGTTTGCAAAGTTGCAACTGAACAAACCACAAGACTTCTGGAACAATGTCCTTTGGACAGACGAGACCAAAGTGGAGATGTTTGGCCATAATGCACAGCGCCACGTTTGGCGAAAACCAAACACAGCATATCAGCACAAGCACCTCATACCAACTGTCAAGCACAGTGGTGGAGGGGTGATGATTTGGGCTTGTTTTTGCAGCCACAGGACCTGGGAACCTTGCAGTCATTGAGTCGATCATGAACTCCTCTCTATACCAAAGTATTCTAGAGTCAAATGTGAGACCATCTGTCCGACAGCTAAAGCTCGGCTGAAATTGGGTCATGCAACAGAACAATGATCCCAAGCACACCAGCAAATCTACAACAGAATGGCTGAAAAAGAAAAGAATCAAGGTGTTGCAATGGCCCAGTCAAAGTCCAGACCTCAACCGGATTGAAATGCTGTGGCTGGACCTTAAGAGAGCGGTGCATAAACAAATGCCCGCAAACCTCAATGAACTGAAGCAACGTTGTAAAGAAGTGTGGGCCAAAATTCCTCCACAACCATGTGAGAGACTGATAAAGTCATACAGAAAACGATTACTTCAAGTTATTGCTGCTAAAGGTGGTTCTACAAGCTATTGAATCATAAGGTGTACTTAGTTTTTCACACATGGCTTCTCCATTTTGGCTTTATTTTTGTTAAATAATTAATGACGGTGTAATATGTTGTTCCTCTGAGGTTGTATTTACCTAATTTTAAGACCTGCTAAGGAACAGATGATTGTTATTATGTCCTGATATGTAAAACCATGGCATTCAAAGAGGGTGTACTTTCTTTTTCACATGACTGTATACAATAGATAATATGCGGACAAAAAATTGGAAACATTTAGCAAATACATTAACAAATGAGGGGCAAATGTATGGTTAGGAGAATAATCTAAATGGGAACAAACAACCATTAGTATACAGATAAATGAAAAGGTATCAAGATGATGTTAGAACATCAATTAAAATGAATGATAATAAAATAAATATAAATAATTATAAAAATACATATATCACTATAAAAAATACCAATAAATTTCCCAGTATTTAGAAATATAAAATATGCATATAAAAGGATAAAAAAATGTAATAAACTAGTGTGCTAGTTCAGAAAGGAAACCAGATCTATGTCAAT
Organism: Ascaphus truei; assembly: GCF_040206685.1. Taxonomy (NCBI): domain Eukaryota; kingdom Metazoa; phylum Chordata; class Amphibia; order Anura; family Ascaphidae; genus Ascaphus; species Ascaphus truei. The sequence continues at coordinate 48,055,819 of NC_134497.1, forward strand.
GCTCAAGCCTTGAGGTTTTGAGGGTTTTCAATTTTTGTATCCAGAAAGTCTCTTGTTGGGAGACTTCCTGTTATACGAGTACCCCCCCCCCCCCCCACCACCAACATCCTTATGCATAAAGGTCCAATTGTATGACCCACATATTGTAGTCCGCAAGGACATTGTAACAGGTAAATTACTGAAGAACTGTTACAGTTGATCAAGTCTTTTATTTGAAACATTTCTTGTGTTACAGTTGATAAAAAACAGTCAGATTTTGCGATACCGTACTGGCAGGCTAAGGCTTTACATTTTGAACATTTAAATGACCCTTTTGGTTTCTCTCCCAGCCATGTATTGTCAGCTGGTGCGGGCTTCAGAAGGCTAGGAGCCAATTTATCCGTAAGGATTCTCGCTTTAGTATACACTACCTGGGCTCTTTCTAGTAGAAAATCTTTTAATATTTGATCACTTTTTAAAATATGCCAGTGTTTATTTAATATCTTATTATAATTTTAAAATGTTCACTGTTGAACTGAGTAACAAAAGGAATTAAATAAATGTTATCTTCTTTCTTAGGGTTTGACTTCAATGTTATGTTTCTTTCTACTTCTTTAGCTTTTTTCTCTCAGTAATTTACCTATTACGATGACCTTGCGGACTACAATATGTAGGTCGTCCAATTAGACCGTTATGCGTAAGGATATGGGAGCATACGTTTCAAAACAAAAGCATTAGTAAGACCACACCTTGAATATGGATTACAATTTTGGGCACCAATCCAAAGAAAAGACATTATGGAACTAGAGAGAGTGCAGAGAAGAGCCACCAAATTAATAAAGGGGATGGACAATCTAACTGATGAGGAGAGGCTAACTAAATTAGATTTATTTACATTCGAAAAGAGGTGTCTAAGAGGCGATATGATAACTATATACAAATATATTCGGGGACAATACAAGGAGCCTTCAAAAGAACTAGTCATCCCATGGGCAGTACAAAGGACTCAGGGCCATCCCTTAAGGTTGGAGGAAAGGAAATTTCACCAGCAACAAAGGAAAGGGTTCTTTACAGTAAGGGCAGTTAAAATGTGGAATTCATTACCCATGGAGACTGTGATAGCAGATACAATAGATTTGTTCAGAAAAAGGTTGGACGTCTTTTTAGATGGGAAAGGTATACAGGGATATACCAAATAAGTATACATGGGAAGGATGTTGATCCAGGGAGTCAGGAAGGAATTTATTTTTCCCCTTATGAGATATTATTAGATGATGTGTCACTGTTTTTTTTGTTTGCCTTCCTCTGGATCAATATACTGTAAGTATAGATATAGGATAAAGTATCTGTCGCCTAAATTAGGGTGAACTTGATTGACGAATGTCTTTTTTCAACTTCATCTACTATATAAATATGTAACTATGAAGCATTTAGTTGCATCTTTTGATGAAAACATGATCTAAGCCGGCTAACACTGGTCAGGTTCTGAGGTCAGTCTAAACTTCACTTTCCACTGAAGAGTGTGTCTGGTTGTGTGTGTGTGTGTGTGTAAGGAATAATATGCATATAGTGTAGGTACCTGCTATATTTGGAGTTTACCTTGACGAGGTTAGCTGGCTTGACTAATTTTTTGTGCTAAAGATGCGACCAAATGGCTCCTTGTTATTAGACTTAGGATCAAAATGTCAATCTCACTAATAAATGTCAAGCCAATAATATATGTGTGTATATATAGATGCAATTACCAGATTGTAGTCCAGCAAGAAGAGACAGCACACAAGGAGTAGACTTCAATGATTATATTGAGAGGGTAGACACTCAAAGATCCAACGTTTCGGTTCCACAAACGGATCCTTCCTGAGGGGCTGGGAAGGTTCTATTTGTGGAACCGAAACTTTGTTTTTTTGAGAGTCTACCCTCTCAATATAATCATTGAAGTCTACTCCTTGTGTGCTGTCTCTTCTTGCTGGACTACAATCTGGTAATGGCATCTATTATTTTTCTATGATTTACTGTAAGCATCTGGATTTTTTGCAATATAAGTGTGCTATGTGAAAAAAAAAATATATATATATATATATATATATATATACAGTATACATACATATATATATATAAACAACAAAGAAAAAAGCTGCGCCTCTAAAGAACATATACAATGAATTTATATATATATGCTATAACAATATGATGTAAATATGGATGAATATCTTAATTATATAAGCAATATATACACATATATGATATTGTGGACCTATATTAGTATCAGGCCCACAAAAACATGAACAATAGTATATATAAAAAAGCAAAAAAAAGGATAAACCAGTCCTCAAATAGTCCAATGAATGGTATAGGTGCTGGTATGCAGGGTCTCCGGCAGCTCTCAATATGGACCAACCACATCCACAAGATATCTAAAAAGGAAAAAAGAGGAGAGAGCGCACGCCCATAGCGTATAAAAGTATTTAATGAGGGGGAGGGGGGAGAGAGGGGGGTAAAAAACGCACTTACAAAAATGCAATAAAATCAAGCATATGTGATATATAATAATCACCACCATCCGGTTTTTCTGTAGACTCTTGGGGCAGTCCCAGGCTCCGTTGGTAAGGGAGCAGAGTCCCAGCAAATTCCCAGGGCTGGTAACACCATCCGGTTAGACTGCAGACTTTTGGGGCCGTCCCAGGCTCCGTTGGCAGTGGAGCAGAGTCCCAGCAAATTCACAAGGCAGGTGTGCTGTATAATAGTCCAAGAAAGAGGTCCCGTAATAGTGGTGCCTATAGCACTCGCGCCTGGATCAATACGCTCCAGCGCTTCGTGTAGACTCCAATGTCTGTGCGTCTGACGTCACGACGCTCCCTGACGCGTTTCGTCAGTCACGGCTAACTTTCTCAAAGGGATAACATGAGAGGGGGAGGTCCGGTATTATATATACACAACCTCATGATGGTAATTAAAAGAAGTAACCTCCCCTACTCAGCTGCAATCGTTTTTTGTGCTGTTACACACTTATACACACCCATTAACAGGTAATACAGATAATTAACCCTAAAAGAATTGGAGGAGATAGTTGGAGTAAGAGCAAAATTAAAAACATACACTCTGAATACCAGTCTAAATACCAATTCATTTTAAATGAATTGCACAATTTGTACAAAAATACTTATATCTGCCAATTCACTTATATAAAAAAACCATCGATGTATACTATATGTATATAACCCATAGACTGGTATAACATTGTACATAAAGGCAGAAAAGAACCGAGAAAATCCTAAAGGGATCATACCAAAATAAAAGTAAAAGTAAAAATAAAAATAAAAGTAAAAATAAAAGTAAAAATAAAAGCATTCAGCCTGCATGTGCTTCAAGACCTGGTTGACCAATAGTATATAAATTTATATATGGGATATGTTATAATTATCCACAGGGTGCATCAGTTAATTAATACTTGAGCACACCTAGTATATAGAGAGGAATGACTCACATACAGGCTAATACTATACATATATATTTAATAGCTGAAAAACAAGAGATACATAACATCATATATATTATATAAATAAAATGCAATAGTGTGTATATATATAGACATACACAATCAAGTACAAATATTACCCTTAGCGGGTGTGTAGATAATTTAAAATTAAATATAGACAATATCTCATGTGATCTTATCAGGAAAAAACTGATCAGATTGGGGATATTTTGAACCATCAGTCTGGAGTCTGTATGCCACAAACAAGGCCAGGACCCGGAGAACTAATAAATTGTGAGAGCATATTTTAATTAATTGTATCGTTAAGTTATGTGGAAAAAGTATATTATATAAAATATATAAAGAGGTATGTATGTGAAAAAGACATATAGTGTATGTGAAAAAGGAAACTTTACCATTTGTCTCATTCGCCAATGTTTACTACCCGGGCCCTAAATGGCCAAACTAAATTTAGTGCCTTTTAAAGTGAATATTAATTTTAATTTTATTTTAATTTTATTTTAATTTATATGAAGGCTATACAATAAATGTAATAGTGTATGTGAGGATAAATACCTAATACCATCTATTAAACCCTAGGATGATCTTATTTCTAATTAAACCACATAAATGTGCAAATATAAATATTCATAAATACATCCATTATTCAGACGGGGGGAAAGGATGGAATGGGGAGGCGGGGGGGGTGTGTGAGGGGGTGGGGGGGGGGGGGGAAAGGAGGGGGGGAAAGGGGGGGTGTGAATCTCTGGAGGAGATCCAGACAAATTTAAAATGAATTGGTATTTAGACTGGTATTCAGAGTGTATGTTTTTAATTTTGCTCTTACTCCAACTATCTCCTCCAATTCTTTTAGGGTTAATTATCTGTATTACCTGTTAATGGGTGTGTATAAGTGTGTAACAGCACAAAAAACGATTGCAGCTGAGTAGGGGAGGTTACTTCTTTTAATTACCATCATGAGGTTGTGTATATATAATACCGGACCTCCCCCTCTCATGTTATCCCTTTGAGAAAGTTAGCCGTGACTGACGAAACGCGTCAGGGAGCGTCGTGACGTCAGACGCACAGACATTGGAGTCTACACGAAGCGCTGGAGCGTATTGATCCAGGCGCGAGTGCTATAGGCACCACTACTACGGGACCTCTTTCTTGGACTATTATACAGCACACCTGCCTTGTGAATTTGCTGGGACTCTGCTCCCTTACCAACGGAGCCTGGGACTGCCCCAAGAGTCTACAGAAAAACCGGATGGTGGTGATTATTATATATCACATATGCTTGATTTTATTGCATTTTTGTAAGTGCGTTTTTTACCCCCCTCTCTCCCCCCTCCCCCTCATTAAATACTTTTATACGCTATGGGCGTGCGCTCTCTCCTCTTTTTTCCTTTATACATATATATATATATATACACACTGTTATACTTAGGAAATAATTTGTTACCGTGCAATGGAGCTGATGACATTCCTTGAATAGGCGTCAGAATTATCGCACTTTAATCAATAACCCCAATGGAATCCGATGAAGCTTTGATTCCAGTTTGATGATGTCACTACCCTGACTTGGAAGAGAGCCAAGACAAGCAGAGGATTTTGGGAGAGAAAGTAGCGGCCACAGAGCCTTCTTGACCTGGACCAACCTATTTTTCTACCTCCGGAAACCCCCCTGCTTCACGACATACATTTTGGTAAATGTAGCTCAAGTGAATGCCCGCCAGGGGAATCAAAATGGTGGTTTAAATGCCTGCGTCACGCCCTCCAACAGGAAGCCACAACGCCACCCGCAATCCTATTGGCTGGTGTTATGCAGGAGATTGAAACGCCAGGAAGTACCCACTCTACCATTACCAGTAACTGTCTTGGGAAACATGGGGTCCCCTGGAGCTGAAGTTAACATTCTGGGGACCCCCTGCTTCCCATCCTGGTAAAAGAATGGGACACTACTGCTTTAATCCTTTAAACCTCAAGCAATTGTTCAGTGGTCAGTAGGATGTAGCTTGGTGCCGGTAACTGGCCAACTGGCAAACTCTTCATAAGACGGGGTTGACACCATTGGATTGTACCTCTTCCTCTATTGTTTCTCCAATATTGTAACTTTCATGCATTTGACTCTTTTCAGTACTTTCTGTTTGAGTTCCTGGAGCCCCGGGAAGTTGTATTCAACAAACTCATTGAGATTTCGGTAACTATTATTCAGTAACTCTGCATGGGGAATGTTGGTTAAACTGCGCTAAGTGCAAGAAACAGGCGTATTTAGTAAGCGCTTGTTACATTCACAATCCTTGCGAAAATGTTTATTTTTTTGGGTGCAATTAAGTTCTTGGATGTGCAATTTAGGGCGATGTGCATATTTTGTATGAAAAAGAGGCTTAACCTATACTGTATTTACGAGCTAATTATTTAAGGAGGTGTCCTGTCGCCCTAACCCCCTGCCTTTCACCCTAACCCCTGCCTCTCACCCTAACCCCCTGCCTCTCACCCTAACCCCTGCCTCTCACCCTAACCCCCTGCCTCTCACCCTAACCCCTGTCTCTCACCCTAACCCCCTGCCTCTCACCCTAACCCCCTGCCTCTCACCCTAACCCCCTGCCTCTCGCCCTAACCCCCTGCCTCTCACCCTAACCCCTTGCCTCTCACCCTAACCCCCTGCCTCTCGCCCTAACCCCCTGCCTCTCGCCCTAACCCCCTGCCTCCCACCCTAACCCCTTGCCTCTCACCCTAACCCCCTGCCTCTCGCCCTAACCCCCTGGCTCTCGCCCTAACCCCTTGCCTCTCACCCTAACCCCCTGTCTCTCACCCTAACCCCCTGCCTCTTGCCCTAACCCCCTGCCCCTCACCCTAACCCCCTGCCCCTAACCCTCTGCCTCTCGCCCTAACCCTCTGCCTCTCGCCTTAACCCCCTGCCTCTCACCCTAACCCCCTGCCTCTCGCCCTAACCCCCTGCCTCTTGCCCTAACCCCCTGCCTCTCTCCCTAACCCCCTGCCTCTCGCCCTAACCCCCTGCCTCTCGCCCTAACCCCCTGCCTCTCGCCCTAACCCTCTGCCTCTTGCCCTAACCCCCTGCCTCTCGCCCTAACCCTCTGCCTCTCGCCCTAACCCCCTGCCTTTCACCAACTTAAAAAAATCCAATTTACAGTGCTGGGGTTCTGGCAGCTCTAGAGTGCATCAGGCACCAAAATTAGATTGTAAGTTCTGCGGGGCAGGAACTAATTGTGCCTGCAAAATGATATGCACAGCGCTACATACACTGCCAGCGCTATATACTGTAAGAATATACAGATTGTATTATACTATCATTTGCAGGTTTTTCATGCCAAGAAAATATCGTTTTTGGGCACACGCCTTGGGACATTTAAAATAGACGCCGGGACTGTGTATAACCAACCAGGTACGGAGCAGTGTTTACAAAGTACTGTACACGGGTGTTTTAATGTCTAGGGCCATGTCTCCTAAGCAGTCTTCTACCAGAAGTCCCCTTAAAGCCCCATTGACTTGCACAGTGTCCTCCGCACAAGGTGTCTGACGTCAGGCGGCTGCTCAGTTAATATGGCCCTAAGTGTTTTTCTGCGCTTTTAAAAATGAATGACAATAGCAATAATAAAGTGAGTGGGGTGTAAGGTGCCGGACGGTTTAGCACTGCTTAGAAAATATGTCCCTACATGCTCTGCTCAGAACTGAGAAAGGGAGAGTTTCTCAAACACGATACTTTATCTTGTTTGTTACTAAGTTTGAACTACAAGAGAACGAGTGGCTTAGAAGTACAGTCACTGCCTTCAGGGGGGAAATTAGTAGCGGATTTCCCAATAGGCCCAGGTCTAGGGCGGTAACATTTTGGGGCATTAAAAATGTCCTCCCCCATATACTTTTGCCGCGCTCTTGAGCGTGATGGGAAGTCACTTAGTTGTCGCGGCCGCCTCCGTCCCAGCCGCCCTCTTTCTCCTTCTGCACCAAAGCGTCAAATGACGCCACGGACATCACCAACGTGACGTCACATGGCTTCTTATTGCCATGGCAACGTGACATCGCAGCGTCACATGACAGCGTGTTACCATGGCAACATGACGCTGTGGTGACGTCCTCTGCATCATTTGATGCTGCGGTTCAGAAGGAGGGGTGGGGTAGCAACAAGAAGGTCACTGCCATTAGTACACCTTGCCCCTAGGAGGGACTGTCCCCTTAACCATGTCACTGCCATTAGTACACTTTGCCCCTAGGAGGGACTGACCCCTTAACCATGTCACTGCCATTAGTACACTTTGCCCCTAGGAGGGACTGTCCCCTTAATCATGTCACTGCCGTTAGTACACTTTGTCCCTAGGAGGGACTGACCCCTTAACCATGTCACTGCCATTAGTACACTTTGTCCCTAGAAGGGACTCACCCCTTAACCATGTCACTGCCATTAGTACACTTTGCCCCTAGGAGGGACTGGCCCCATTAAACATGCCACTGCCATTAGTACACTTGGGCTTTACTAGGCATTAGCTAAATTTCAAACTCATAACAGCGCTGCTCTACATGACATTGCTATGTCAATACACAGCCGAGGTCACATCCTTTTTGCTTCTTTAGATCACAGGTTCCTTCAGAAGTGGGCAGTTATGACAGACCCGAAGGATACAAGAGCTGGCATTAAAGGCTATGTGAAATGTAACTTGTCCATTGTTTCTAGAGGAGACCATATGAATGCTCCACCATCCTCCACCAGTGGCCAGAACGATGATATTGAAAAGTAGGTGGTGGAACTTTGGACCTCAGTTGAAGCATCCATGTTTAGACTTGTAACGGATCTCTGATTCCATCATCAGTTACAAATATCCGTCATCAGTCATGCATTATCAATTACAATCACCCATCACCAATGATCGAAGTGGCTTTACAAATTGGTGATACTGGACTGGACGTCAAAAACATTCGAAATGTATTTATCATGGTGGAAAAGCGGTTCAGTCATTTCCTGAGCCACTCACTGAGCAACCTATACTGGAGCAGGGATATCCTTAATACCTGACCTGTTGGTGATCCTTGAGGACTGGAGTTGACCACTCCTGCCCTAGTACCATCACACTTTGATCACTGCTCTAAACTGCTCTAAAGAGTGGTGGTTACATTTACATTTTCCCTCTACCTCCCCAATTTTTTTATGTATATTGGGGAACAGGGGGTCCCCGCAGCTGAAATGAATGCTGTTTAGCTTCAGGGATCCCCTAATTCTCATCCATGTAAAACAAAAACGGAGCCGAGAGAGGGGTGGACTGCTCCTTTAAATCTATTATATTGTTCCCAAGTGACTTACTGCCCTGTTATCTGTTTCAAAGGATATATCATACAAAAATACACTTTTTTTAAATTCATTCAGATTCAAGGTGGGTGCAAAACAGTAACAATGATATACACTGACAACCAAGATAGGAATAGTACACTGTGTACAGTACAATCACTGATATGTATTCATACAGCTTAGAAATCAAACATTTTGCTCATCCAATCCTACATTCATCAATATAGACCAGGAGAGTCCATATCCCATTACACAGTGAGTGGAAATGAGCACCAACGCCGAGAAAGATGTAGATACAGTGAGGGTGTAAAGGGACGCCTCCATAGGTAGACTTCCATTTAGCAAGAACGCCAGCCATCTAATGTCCTGCGGGCATTAGCAATGTGTTGGCTACAACCCGCAGTGTTCTGTAATTCCAAGTATCTTGTTTCTTGTAGGAACTTACTGCTCCCCAAGCGCGTTCCGGCTGAGAGACCCTGGGCAAAAATCTGCGTTAGGATTTACAGAGCGGAGGGCCTGCCCAGCATGAGCGCTGGTATCATGGGGAGCTTTTCCAAGCTCATGGGAGAGAAGAAGGTGTTTATCGATCCCTATGTTCAGGTTTCATTCGCAGGACAGCAGGTACATGAGGATTTATGTTTTCTCTGGTCAACTTTTGGTGGGCGCAGGCGAGGTGCGGGTAATGGGGAAGGCAACATTGTATATTAATGTCATCAATATAACGTAGATATTCTTCAATGGATAGAAAATGTCCTGCTGTATGTTCCGTCAATGGCAAGGAATAGGCAGCGTTATCTTGATGAAAAATGCAATGTGTGTTTTAAGTTTTTCTTCCATTTTGTAGGCTAGTTAAGAATCATATGTTAAAGCTAAAAGTACTTTGCCATAAAATAGTCTTACGAAGCTAAACTAACATTTAGGCGCAAGTTGCAGTTATTTTCACTTTGTCATGCTCATCACAAATTTTATTCAAATGGGGACAAAATGACTGACTGCGTCACATAATTTCATCATCAATGAACTCCCCTAATTGCTTCTATAACCCCACCCCTAACTGCACCTATAACTGCTCCCTATAACTTCTCCTATAACTGCTCCCTATAACTCCTTCCCTAACTTCTCCTATAACTCCTCCCCTAACTTCTCCTATAACTGCTCCCTATAACTCCTCCCCTAACTTCTCCTATAACTGCTCCCTATAACTCCTCCCCTAACTTCTCTTATAACCCCCTCCCCTAACTGCACCTATAACTGCTCCCTATAACTCCTCCTCTAACTGCTTCTATACCTGCTCTCTATAACTCTTCCCCTAACTGCTCCTAAACTGCTCCTATAACTCCTCCCCTAATGGCACCTATAACTGCTGCCTATAACTCCTCCCTTGACTGCACTTATAACACTCCCTATAACTTCTCCCCTAACAGCACCTACAGTATAACTGCTCCATATAATTCTTCCCCTAACTTCACCTATAACCGCTGCCTATAACCCCTCTCCTAACTGCACCTATAACTGCTCCCTATAACTCCTCCCCATAACTCCTCCCCTAACTGCTCCTATAACCGCTCCTATAACTCCTCCTTAACTGCTCCCTATAACTCCTCTCTTAACTATTCCTGTACCCGCTCCCTATAACTCCTTACCTAACTGCTCCCTTTACCTCCTCACCTAACTGCTCCCTATAACTCCTCCCTAACTGCTCCTATAATTCTATAGTAGTCACAATTGTGCACAATACCTTGGCACATGAATTCAGACTTTAGGACCTCAACACGTACATCGTACCCATTATATCCTAAAAGGGATATGCG
>NC_134497.1:48066585-48076585 GCF_040206685.1 Ascaphus truei
CAGCGGAATATTAAAAGGGAACTGCGTGGTGCGCATGCGCGAGCTGCACGCCGCGTTATAAAAGGGGGAGCGCTGAGCAGTGAGCTGCCAGAGAGGAGGAGGGGGGGAGCTAGGGGTGACAGTCACATGGGGGAGAGCTGGGGGTGACAGTCACATGGGGGAGAGCTGGGGGTGACAGTCACAGGGGGGGGGGGGAGAGAGCTGGGGGTGACAGTCACGGGGGGGGGGAGAGAGCTGGGGGTGACAATCACAGGGGGGGATATGGGGGTGACAGTCACAGGGGGAAAGCTGGGGGTGACAGTCACAGGGGGGAGAGCTGGGGGTGACAATCACAGGGGGGGAAGATGGGGGTGACAGTCACAGGGGGAGAGAGCTGGGGTTGACAGTCACAGGGGGAGAGCTGGGTGTGACAGTCACGGGGGGGGGGAGCTGGGGTTGACAGTCACAGGGGGGGAGCTGGGGGTGACAGTCACGGGGGGGGGGGGAGAGAGCTGGGGGTGACAATCACAGGGGGGGAAGATGGGGGTGACAGTCACAGGGGGAGAGCTGGGGGTGACAATCACGGGGGGGGGGGAGAGAGAGCTGGGGGTGACAATCACAGGGGGGGAAGATGGGGGTGACAGTCACGGAGGGGAGAGCTGGGGGTGACAGTCACAGGGGGGGAGAGCTGGGGGTGACAGTCACAGGGGGAGAGCTGGGGGTGACAGTCACGGGGGGAGAGCTGGGGGTGACAGTCACAGGGGCGGAGCTGGGGGTGACAGTCACAGGGGGAGAGCTGGGGGTGACAATCACGGGGGGAGAGCTGGGGGTGACAGTCACAGGGGGAGAGCTGGGGGTGACAGTCACAGGGGGAGAGCTGGGGGTGACAGTCACAGGGGGAGAGCTGGGGGTGACAGTCACAGGGGGGAGCTGGGGGTGACAATCACAGGGGGGGAGAGCTGGGGGTGACAGTCACGGGGGGAAAGCTGGGGGTGACAGTCACAGGGGGAGAGCTGGGGGTGACAGTCACAGGGGGAGAGCTGGGGTGACAGTCACAGGGGGAGAGCTGGGGGTGACAGTCACAGGGGGGGAGCTGGGGGAGACAGTCACAGGGGGGAGAGAGCTGGGGGTGACAGCCACAGGGGGGGAGAGAGCTGGGGGTGACAGTCACGGGGGAGAGAGCTGGGGGTGACAGTCACAGGGGGAGAGCTGGGGGTGACAGTCACAGGGGGGGAGCTGGGGGTGACAGTCACAGGGGGGAGAGAGCTGGGGGTGACAGTCACAGGGGGAGAGCTGGGGGTGACAGTCACAGGGGGGGAGCTGGGGTGACAGTCACAGGGGGAGAGCTGGGGGTGACAGTCACAGGGGGAGAGCTGGGGGTGACAGTCACAGGGGGAGAGCTGGGGGTGACAGTCACAGGGGGGGGAGAGAGCTGGGGGTGACAGTCATAGGGGGGAAGATGGGGGTGACAGTCACAGGGGGAGCTGGGGGTGACAGTCACATGGGGGAGAGCTGGGGGTGACAGTCACAGAGGGGAAGTGGGGGTGACAGTCACAGGGGGGAGCTGGGTGTGACATCACAGGGGGGAGCTGGGTTGACAGTCACAGGGGGGAGCTGGGGGTGACAGTCACAAGGGGGGGAAGCTGGGGTGACAGTCACAGGGGGAAGCTGGGGGTGACAGTCACAGGGGGGGAGATGGGGGTGACAGTCACGGGGGAACTGGGTTGACAGTCACAGGGGGGGAGCTGGGGGTGACAGTCATAGGGGGGGAAGATGGGGGTGACATCACAGGGGGGGAGCTGGGGGGTGACAGTCACATGGGGGAGAGCTGGGGGTGACAGTCACAGAGGGGAAGTGGGGGTGACAGTCACAGGGGGGAGCTGGGGGTGACTGTCACAGGGGGGGAGCTGGTGGTGACAGTCACGGAGGGGAGAGCTGGGTGTGACAGTCACAGGGGGGGGAGCTGGGGGTGACAGTCACAGGGGGAGAGCTGGGGGTGACAGTCACAGGGGGAGAGCTGGGGGTGACAGTCACAGGGGGAGAGCTGGGGGTGACAGTCACAGGGGGAGAGCTGGGGGTGACAGTCACAGGGGGGAGCTGGGTGTGACATCACAGGGGGGAGCTGGGTTGACAGTCACAGGGGGAGAGCTGGGGGTGACAGTCACAGGGGGGGGAGAGAGCTGGGGGTGACAGTCATAGGGGGGAAGATGGGGGTGCAGTCACAGGGGGAGCTGGGGGTGACAACACAGGGGGGGAGCTGGGGGGTGACATCACAGGGGGGGAGCTGGGGGTGACAGTCACATGGGGGAGAGCTGGGGGTGACAGTCACAGGGGGGAGCTGGGTGGACAGTCACAGGGGGGAGCTGGGGGTGACAGTCACAGGGGGGGGGAGCTGGGGGGTGACAGTCACAGGGGGGAGCTTGGGGTGACAGTCACAGGGGGGGGAGATGGGGGTGACAGTCACGGGGGAACTGGGTTGACAGTCACAGGGGGGGAGCTGGGTTGACAGTCGGGGGAGAACTGGGGGTGAAAGTCACAGGGGAGAGCTGGGGGGTGACATAAGAGTGGGCGAGCTGGGGGGTGACAGTCACAGGGGGGAGCTGGGGGTGACGGTCACAGGGGGGCGAGCTTGGGGTGACAGTCACAGGGGGGGGATCTGGGGTGACAGTCACAGGACGGAGTGCTTGGTGTGACAGTCACAGGGGGGGAGCTGGGGGTGACAGTCACGGGGGAAGTGGGGGTGACAGTCACGGGGGGGAGCTGGGGGGTGACAGTCACATGGGGGGAGCTGGGGGGTGACAGTCACAGGGGGGAGAGCTGGGGGTAACAGTGACAGGGGGAGAGCTGGGGGTGACAGTCACAGGGGGAGAGCTGGGGGTTACAGTCACAGGGGGAGAGCTGGGGGTGACAGTCACAGGGGGGGGAGAGAGCTGGGGGTGACAGTCATAGGGGGGAAGATGGGGGTGACAGTCACAGGGGGAGCTGGGGGTGACAGTCACAAGGGGAAGTGGGGGTGACAGTCACAGGGGGGAGCTGGGTGTGACATCACAGGGGGGAGCTGGGTTGACAGTCACAGGGGGGAGCTGGGGGTGACAGTCACAGGGGGGGGGGGGGAGCTGGGGGTGACAGTCACAGGGGGGAAGCTGGGTTGACAGTCACAGGGGGGGGAGCTGGGGGTGACAGTCATAGGGAGGGGGAGCTGGGGGTGACAGTCACAGGGGGGGAGCTTGGGGTGACAGTCACAGGGGGGGGGAGATGGGGGTGACAGTCACGGGGGAACTGGGTTGACAGTCACAGGGGGGGAGCTGGGTTGACAGTCGGGGGAGAACTGGGGGTGAAAGTCACAGGGGAGAGCTGGGGGTGACATAAGAGTGGGCGAGCTGGGGGTGACAGTCACAGGGGGGAGCTGGGGGGTGACGGTCACAGGGGGGCGAGCTTGGGGTGACAGTCACAGGGGGGGATCTGGGGTGACAGTCACAGGACGGAGTGCTTGGTGTGACAGTCACAGGGGGGAGCTGGGGGTGACAGTCACGGGGGAAGTGGGGGTGACAGTCACATGGGGGGAGCTGGGGGTGACAGTCACAGGGGGGGAGAGCTGGGGGTGACAGTGACAGGGGGAGAGCTGGGGGTGACAGTCACAGGGGGAGAGCTGGGGGTGACAGTCACAGGGGGAGAGCTGGGGGTGACAGTCACAGGGGGGGGGAGAGAGCTGGGGGTGACAGTCATAGGGGGGAAGATGGGGGTGACAGTCACAGGGGGAGCTGGGGGTGACAGTCACAGAGGGGAAGTGGGGGTGACAGTCACAGGGGGGAGCTGGGTGTGACATCACAGGGGGGAGCTGGGTTGACAGTCACAGGGGGGAGCTGGGGGTGACAGTCACAGGGGGGGGGAGCTGGGGGTGACAGTCACAGGGGGAAGATGGGTTGACAGTCACAGGGGGGGAGCTGGGGGTGACAGTCATAGGGGGGGAAGATAAGATGGGGGGTGACATCACAGGGGGGGAGCTGGGGTGACAGTCACATGGGGGAGAGCTGGGGGTGACAGTCACAGAGGGTAAGTGGGGGTGACAGTCACAGGGGGGAGCTGGGGGTGACAGTTACAGGGGGGAGCTGGGGGGTGACAGTCACAGGGGGGGAGCTGGGGGTGACAGTCACAGGGGGGGATCTGGGGGGTGACAGTCACAGGAGGGAGCTGGTGGTGACAGTCACGGAGGGGAGAGCTGGGGGTGACAGTCACAGGGGGGGAGCTGGGGGTGACAGTCACAGGGGGAGAGCTGGGGGTGACAGTCACAGGGGGAGAGCTGGGGGTGACAGTCACAGGGGGAGAGCTGGGGGTGACAGTCACAGGGGGAGAGCTGGGGGTGACAGTCACAGGGGGGGAGCTGGGGGAGACAGTCACAGGGGGGAGAGAGCTGGGGGTGACAGTCACAGGGGGGGAGCTGGGGGTGACAGTCACAGGGGGGAGAGAGCTGGGGGTGACAGCCACAGGGGGAGAGCTGGGGGTGAAAGTCACAGGGGGGGAGCTGGGGTGACAGTCACAGGGGGAGAGCTGGGGGTGACAGTCACAGGGGGAGAGCTGGGGGTGACAGTCACAGGGGAGAGCTGGGGGTGACAGTCACATGGGGGAGAGCTGGGGGTGACAGTCACAGGGGGGAGCTGGGTGGACAGTCACAGGGGGGAGCTGGGGGTGACAGTCACAGGGGGGGGGAGCTGGGGATGACAGTCACAGGGGGGAGCTGGGGGTGACAGTCACAGGGGGGGGAGATGGGGGTGACAGTCACGGGGGAACTGGGTTGACAGTCACAGGGGGGGAGCTGGGTTGACAGTGGGGGAGAACTGGGGGTGACAGTGACAGGGGAGAGCTGGGGGTGACATAACAGTGGGCGAGCTGGGGGTGACAGTCACAGGAGGGAGCTGGTGGTGACAGTCACGGAGGGGGAGAGCTGGGGGTGACAGTCACAGGGGGGAGCTGGGGGTGACAGTCACAGGGGGAGAGCTGGGGGTGACAGTCACAGGGGGAGAGCTGGGGGTGACAGTCACAGGGGGAGAGCTGGGGGTGACAGTCACAGGGGGAGAGCTGGGGGTGACAGTCACAGGGGGAGAGCTGGGGGTGACAGTCACAGGGGGGGAGCTGGGGGAGACAGTCACAGGGGGGGAGAGAGCTGGGGGTGACAGTCACAGGGGGGGAGCTGGGGGTGACAGTCACAGGGGGGAGAGAACTGGGGGGTGACAGTCACAGGGGGAGAGCTGGGGGGTGACAGTCACAGGGGGGGAGCTGGGGTGACAGTCACAGGGGGAGAGCTGGGGGTGACAGTCACAGGGGGAGAGCTGGGGGTGACAGTCACAGGGGAGAGCTGGGGGTGACAGTCACAGGGGGGGGAGAGAGCTGGGGGGTGACAGTCATAGGGGGGAAGATGGGGGTGACAGTCACAGGGGGAGCTGGGGGTGACATCACAGGGGGGGAGCTGGGGGTGACAGTCACATGGGGGAGAGCTGGGGGTGACAGTCACAGGGGGGAGCTGGGTCGACAGTCACAGGGGGGAGCTGGGGGGTGACGGTCACAGGGGGGAGAGCTTGGGGTGACAGTCACAGGGGGGGATCTGGGGTGACAGTCACAGGACGGAGTGCTTGGTGTGACAGTCACAGGGGGGAGCTGGGGGTGACAGTGACAGGGGGGGAGCTGGGATGACAGTAACAGGGGGAGCTGGGGGTGACAGTCATGGGGGGGAGCTAGGGTGACAGTTACAGGGGGAGAGCTGGGGGGGACAGTCACAGGGAAAGAGCTACGGGTGACAGTCACCCGTGGGCGAGAGAGCTGGGGGTGACAGTCACAAGGAGACATGGGGGTTCTGCGGGAGGGGATGTGATTCTGATCCCACCTCCACAGAGAGTGGATGGCATTGGCAGGGAGGATTGGGTGCTGATCTGTGTGGGGTCAGTATGAGGGAGAGTACACACGGGGCAGGAGCACGCGTCCTGGCGGGTGCGATACATACAGAATCCGTAACACGCAGACATTTCTATAATGTCCTGCACCCCTACCTCCAGCCCCCTGTGCGTACACACCGGCTGCTCGGTAACTATACTGTCCAGCAGAGCCGCCAACGTTTGGCACATAAAATAGATGGCTTTCTATGAGACAGTACGTCAGTGTGAGATACAGGGGCTTCCAGGCAAGAGACCCCCCCAAAGAGGCCCAATAACAACTACGTTTAACTGGGCACAAAGATCGTATTATCAATAGCGTGTAATTTGTATATGTATTTGTAAATACTTATACGCACGCACGCACACACACACACACACACACACACACACACACACACACACACACACACACACACACACACACACACACACACACACACACACACACACACACACACACACACACACACACAATAGAAGTGGTATTAAATCCCATCTAACCAGCTGATCATTAGCAGATAACTCCTCAATATCCCAGCTTCTTTAATTAACTTAAGCGTCAGTCACCGGCAGAAATGCCGTAGGCGCAGCCGAATGTAACAGGTACAGGCTATAAACAGGTACAGTGCCTGCTAATTAGGTGCAGTTGGAGGGTATGATATTAATAACTCTATAGGTGCAGTTGGAGGGTATGATATTAATAACTCTATAGGTGCAGTTGGGGGTATGATTAATAACTATAGGTGCAGTTGGAGGGTAGGATATTAATAAGTCTATAGGTGCAGTTGGGGGGTATGATATTAATAACTCTATAGGTGCAGTTGGGGGTATGATTAATAACTATAGGTGCAGTTGGAGGGTATGATATTAATAACTCTTGGTGCAGTGAAGGGTATGATTAATAACTATGGGTGCAGTTGGAGGGTAGGATATTAATATCTCCCGGTGCAGTTGGAGGGTAGGATATTAATATCTCCCGGTGCAGTTGGAGGGTAGGATATTAATATCTCCCGGTGCAGTTGGAGGGTAGGATATTAATATCTCCCTGTGCAGTTGGAGGGTAGGATATTAATATCTCCCGGTGCAGTTGGAGGGTAGGATATTAATATCTCCCGGTGCAGTTGGAGGGTAGGATATTAATATCTCGCGGTGCAGTTGGAGGGTAGGATATTAATATCTCCCGGTGCAGTTGGAGGGTAGGATATTAATATCTCCCGGTGCAGTTGGAGAGTAGGATATTAATATCTCCCGGTGCAGTTGGAGGGTAGGATATTAATATCTCCCGGTGCAGTTGGAGGGTAGGATATTAATATCTCCCGGTGCAGTTGGAGGGTAGGATATTAATATCTCCCGGTGCAGTTGGAGGGTAGGATATTAATATCTCCCGGTGCAGTTGGAGGGTAGGATATTAATATCTCCCGGTGCAGTTGGAGAGTAGGATATTAATATCTCCCGGTGCAGTTGGAGGGTAGGATATTAATATCTCCCGGTGCAGTTGGAGGGTAGGATATTAATATCTCCCGGTGCAGTTGGAGAGTAGGATATTAATATCTCCCGGTGCAGTTGGAGGGTAGGATATTAATATCTCCCGGTGCAGTTGGAGAGTAGGATATTAATATCTCCCGGTGCAGTTGGAGGGTAGGATATTAATATCTCCCGGTGCAGTTGGAGGGTAGGATATTAATATCTCCCGGTGCAGTTGGAGAGTAGGATATTAATATCTCCCGGTGCAGTTGGAGGGTAGGATATTAATATCTCCCGGTGCAGTTGGAGGGTAGGATATTAATATCTCCCGGTGCAGTTGGAGAGTAGGATATTAATATCTCCCGGTGCAGTTGGAGGGTAGGATATTAATATCTCCCGGTGCAGTTGGAGGGTAGGATATTAATATCTCCCGGTGCAGTTGGAGGGTAGGATATTAATATCTCCCGGTGCAGTTGGAGGGTAGGATATTAATATCTCCCGGTGCAGTTGGAGGGTAGGATATTAATATCTCCCGGTGCAGTTGGAGGGTAGGATATTAATATCTCCCGGTGCAGTTGGAGGGTAGGATATTAATATCTCCCGGTGCAGTTGGAGGGTAGGATATTAATATCTCCCGGTGCAGTTGGAGAGTAGGATATTCATATCTCCCGGTGCAGTTGGAGGGTAGGATATTAATATCTCCCGGTGCAGTTGGAGGGTAGGATATTAATATCTCCCGGTGCAGTTGGAGGGTAGGATATTAATATCTCCCGGTGCAGTTGGAGAGTAGGATATTAATATCTCCCGGTGCAGTTGGAGGGTAAGATATTAATATCTCCCGGTGCAGTTGGAGAGTAGGATATTAATATCTCCCGGTGCAGTTGGAGGGTAGGATATTAATATCTCCCGGTGCAGTTGGAGGGTAGGATATTAATATCTCCCGGTGCAGTTGGAGGGTAGGATATTAATATCTCCCGGTGCAGTTGGAGGGTAGGATATTAATATCTCCCGGTGCAGTTGGAGGGTAGGATATTAATATCTCCCGGTGCAGTTGGAGGGTAGGATATTACGATCTCCCGGTGCAGTTGGAGGGTAGGATATTAATATCTCCCGGTGCAGTTGGAGGGTAGGATATTAATATCTCCCGGTGCAGTTAGAGGGTAGGATATTAATATCTCCCGGTGCAGTTGGAGGGTAGGATATTAATATCTCCCGGTGCAGTTGGAGGGTAGGATATTAATATCTCCCGGTGCAGTTGGAGGGTAGGATATTAATATCTCCCGGTGCAGTTGGAGAGTAGGATATTAATATCTCCCGGTGCAGTTGGAGGGTAGGATATTAATATCTCCCGGTGCAGTTGGAGGGTAGAATATTAATATCTCCCGGTGCAGTTGGAGAGTAGGATATTAATATCTCCCGGTGCAGTTGGAGGGTAGGATATTAATATCTCCCGGTGCAGTTGGAGGGTAGGATATTAATATCTCCCGGTGCAGTTGGAGGGTAGGATATTAATATCTCCCGGTGCAGTTGGAGGGTAGGATATTAATATCTCCCGGTGCAGTTGGAGGGTAGGATATTAATATCTCCCGGTGCAGTTGGAGGGTAGGATATTAATATCTCCCGGTGCAGTTGGAGGGTAGGATATTAATATCTCCCGGTGCAGTTGGAGGGTAGGATATTAATATCTCCCAGTGCAGTTGGAGAGTAGGATATTAATATCTCCCGGTGCAGTTGGAGGGTAGGATATTAATATCTCCCAGTGCAGTTGGAGAGTAGGATATTAATATCTCCCTGTGCAGTTGGAGGGTAGGATATTAATATCTCCCGGTGCAGTTGGAGGGTAGGATATTAATATCTCCCGGTGCAGTTGGAGAGTAGGATATTAATATCTCCCGGTGCAGTTGGAGGGTAGGATATTAATATTTCCTGGTGAAGTTGGAGGGTAGGATATTAATATCTCCCGGTGCAGTTGGAGGGTAGGATATTAATATTTCCTGGTGCAGTTGGAGGGTAGGATATTAATATCTCCCGGTGCAGTTGGAGGGTAGGATATTAATATCTCCCGGTGCAGTTGGAGGGTAGGATATTAATATCTCCCGGTGCAGTTGGAGGGTAGGATATTAATATTTCCTGGTGCAGTTGGAGGGTAGGATATTAATATCTCCCGGTGCAGTTGGAGGGTAGGATATTAATATCTCCCGGTGCAGTTGGAGGGTAGGATATTAATATCTCCCGGTGCAGTTGGAGAGTAGGATATTAATATCTCCCGGTGCAGTTGGAGAGTAAGATATTAATATCTCCCGGTGCAGTTGGAGGGTAGGATATTAATATTTCCCGGTGCAGTTGGAGAGTAGGATATTAATATCTCCCGGTGCAGTTGGAGGGTAGGATATTAATATTTCCTGGTGCAGTTGGAGGGTAGGATATTCATATCTCCCGGTGCAGTTGGAGGGTAGGATATTCATATCTCCCGGTGCAGTTGGAGGGTAGGATATTAATATCTCCCGGTGCAGTTGGAGGGTAGGATATTCATATCTCCCGGTGCAGTTGGAGGGTAGGATGTTAATATCTCCCGGTGCAATTAGAGGGTAGGATATTCATATCTCCCGGTGCAGTTGGAGGGTAGGATA
>NC_134497.1:48081585-48316873 GCF_040206685.1 Ascaphus truei
AGCTTTGCTGCAGGATGCCGTCCTTCTCTCTCTCCGCCGCCGGCTGCTGTCCTCTGCCGCTGCCGAGCTTTGCTGCAGGATGCCGTCCTTCTCTCCCTCCGCCGCCGGCTGCTGTCCTCTGCCGCTGCCGAGCTTCGCTGCAGGATGCCATCCTTCTCTCCCTCCGCTGCCGGCTGCTGACCTTCGCTATATATCCATACATACATATACATATATACATACAGTATATATAAAAAAATATATATATATATAAATATATATATATATGTTCTTCAGTATTTATTGATACCTTTTTTTTTATTTGGACCAACAATTTGTGTCATGGGACAAGCTTTCAAGAGTTTTCCTCTTCCTCAGGTCAAGCAATACCATAAATATATACGCACATAAACATGCGCACACAGTGTATATGTTTGCGTGTGCGCATGTTTATGTGTGCGTGTGCGCATGTTTGTGTGCGTGTGCATATGTGTGCGTGTGTGCATGTATATGTGCGTGTACGCATGTATACGTGTGTGCATGTTTGTGTGTGTATATATGTGCGTTTGCGCATGTTTATGTGCGCATGTATACGTGTGTGCATGTTTATGTGTACGTGTGTGCATGTTTATGTGTGCGTGTGCGCATGTTTGTGTGCGTGTGCGCATGTATGTGTGCGTGAGCGCATGTATACGTGTGTGCATGTATGTGTGCGTGTGCACGTGTATGTGTGCGCGTGCGCATGTATATGCGTGCGTGTGCATATATATCTATATCATACAAACACTCACAAAGGGGGTAAGCGCGGCCCTCCTACCCCAGCCGCCAAAGCTCCCTTACCTCCTCGCCGCTCCCTCCCCCCCCCGCCCGCTCCCTTACCCCCCCGCCTGCTCCCTTACACCCCCCCCCCCCCGCTCCCTTACCCCCCCGGCCGCCAACTCCCCAGCCGCTGGGGGGCCAAGCAGCCTCGGATCTGCGCCAGTCCCACTCTCCACCACCTCTCACTCCCGTTGTGTGTGTGTGTGTGTGTGTGTGTAGGGACATTTTACTCCTGCCAACAATTTGTGCCTCACTTTCACCCCACCCTACCCCTGCCCTTCACCCCCCCTACCCCTGCCCTTCACCACCCCTGCCCTTCACCCCCGTCTACCCCTGCCCTTCACCCCCCCTACTACCCCTGCTCTTCACCCCCCCTAACCCTGACCTTCACCCACCCCTACCCTTCACCCACCCCTATCCCTGCCCTTCACCCCCCCTACCCCTGCCCTTCACCCCCCCCCCACGCCTGCCCTTTGACTGACGCACGCACACACCCTGACTGACGCACTCACACACCCTGACTGACGCACGCACACACCCTGAGTGACGCGCGCACAGACCCTGACTGACGCACGCACACACCCTGACTGACGCACGCACACACACCCTGACTGGCGTACGCACACAAACCCTGACTGGTGCACGCACACAAACCCTGACTGGCGCACGCACACAAACCCTGACAGCCACACGTACACACACTGACAGCCGCACGCACACACCCTGACTGACGCACGCACACACCCTGACTGACGCACGCACACACCCTGACTGACGCACGCACACACACTGACGCACACACACACTGACTGACTGACGCACGCACACACACACACACACACACTGACTGATTGACGCACTGACTGACACACACACATACATACTGACGCACGCACACAACCCCTCACAGCCGCATGCACACAACCCCTCACAGCCACACGCACACATACACAGACTGACGCGCGCACACACACACACACACACACTGACTGCTGCACACACACCCACTGACTGCTGCACACACACACACTGACTGCTGCACACACACACACACTGACACACACACACACACACTGACACAAACAAACACACACACACACACACTGACACACACACACACACTGACACACACACACACTGACTGACACACACACACACACTGACTGACGCACGCGCGCACACCCCCACACCCATGCGCGCACACACACAGACTGACGCGCGCGCGCACACACACAATGAATGGTACACACACACACACATACACTGACACACACACACACTGACACTGACACACACACACACACACTGACACTGACACACACACTGACACACACACACACACTGACACACACACACACACTGACACACACACACACACACACACACACACTGACTGACACACACTGACTGACACACACACACACACTGACTGACACACACACACTTACTGACGCGCGCGCGCGCACACCCCCACACCCACACACTGACTGAATGACTGACTGACTGCCGCACGCACACACTGACTGGCTGAGGCACACACACACGCACACACTGACTGTGTGTGTGTGTGCGTCAGTCAGTCTGTGTGTGTGTTTGTGTTTCTGCGTCAGACTCACTGACGCGCGCGCACACACACTGACTGACTGACGCACACACAATGACTGACGCACACACACTGCATGAAGCTGTAAAGGAGGGAGGGGGGGAACTGGATTGATGTGAATGGGGGACAAACAGAGAGAGGGGGAGGGGTGAGGAGAGAGAGAGGAGCGGGAATATTACATCCCGGGCAACGCCGGGTCTCTCAGCTAGTATAAAATAAACGTAAAGAGAGGGTGCATACCATTCAATGATGGATACAAAAAAAGGAACAACAGGACAGTCACTCTTATACTCCCAGAAAGTGAATATATATATCATTTACGTGAATCACTATCCGTATTTGAAGTGTGTGTGTATATAAATATATATATACATACAAATGAGCATACAGTAATATTTCCATTTGCTATTTGCCTTGCTATGGAGGGTTTTTGTCACTTTTTTACTCACATAACTTCACATATACATACATACATATATAATATATAATATATATAATATATATATATATATATATATATATATATATATATATATATATATATGCAGTGGAAGTGTATTGTGTGTATTTACCTACACACTCACTCCACATTTCAGTAACATACATATACATCTAAATAATATTCACATATACACGTTTGCTATAAATGGAATTATTACAATTTTACATTATATACACGTGCAATGAATGGAATAAACACTGTAATAAGTTTGAAATCGCCTATCCGAGCTGCTATGCATGGCTGATCCCTTTTCTCCAGCTTCCTTGAATGTACTACTGTATGAGGAAGATCATGTGACCAGATGCTAGTGCACGTTTAGAGAGAGGGAGGGCAGTGCTGACAAAGGGGTGTGCCTGGGTTTGTGACAGGCCATGAAGGGGCAGTGCCTAAGCAAATGCTTGTTAAAATAGAATACAAGAAAATTGGTCTTTCAAAGTTGTTTTTTTAAAAACCGAAAATGCTAAAAGTATTTTTTCTTACTACAGAACTGATTTATTAAAAAAAACACACATGCAGGATATAGACTGAACTGCAGCTTTAATTAGTTTTTCAATCGAAATATCAAGCAATTCCAAGTCAGGAATTTAGTGAGTTTTTGCCAAAAATGTTTTACCTCTACATCAACAATATATATGTATGTGTGTGTGTGTGTGTGTGTGTGTGTGTGTGTGTGTGTGTGTGTGTGTGTGTGTGTGTGTGTGTGTGTGTGTGTACATATACAAACCCACTCGCCTCCCCCCCAAAAGTTAGTCGCCCCCCCCAATAGTGTCCTATTGCCATGGCAACGCGGTGTCATTTGATGCCATGTGGCTATTTTAACTGGAGCTGCAGGGGGAAAAGAATGAATTTGCAGAAGAAAATGGAAACAGCCGGGGTACGCCGCCTCTGGTAAGCGGTCGACAGCGGCCAAAATGCACACGCCCGTGGCGACCGGGCAAGTGCATTTGTTGAGCCCTGTAAATATATATATCATAATCTTCAGGCCTTTTCGATCCACTGCTGGTCTTCCACGTAATTCACTCGTGTGAATGATGTCACAGACTGTAGTTTGGTTTCGAACCAATTAATTATTTTTTCTGACTTTTCAGGCAATACCCAGCACACCTCTCACCATAATTTTTTAATACTGTATATATTGTAGTGGTATCACTGGAATAATTCTGATCGCACGGCAGGAAAGAGTTTAAAGATCCTTGTCACGGGAGACCAGGTAATTTTAACACCTCTTATATTTGTTCAGGGATCACACATTAGGCAAAACAGAGTAGTAGAAACAAAATGTAGTTTATTTCGGTAAACCCACGTACAACAAGAAGAAATGCACAATAGACAGACATAAGCACACTTACTGGGGGTCTGGGGGGAAATCTAGGCTTTCCTAGGTGCAGGGCGCTCGCTTGGGTGAGCTTACCCTGACCGGGATATACCCCCGGTTCTTTTGGTCCTCTTTTCGGCTTCAGTTCCCAGCCGCGACCGCTACTTAGTCTCTGCAGGGCAGACTTTCCTAGCTTCAAAACGAAGCCGGTTGCTGTGACGGGGGAGGGGTGCCAAGCGAGTAATAAAGGGGTCATCCCCATTAGGCACCCCCTCCCACCGTCTGGGAGGTGAGGGGTTAACCAGAAATGTACTTATAATATATATGTTCCCCTGCTTCACAACCAAAAGGTATGTGCCTTGGTTATCCTATTCCCACATTTAGAGGGATTTCATGTAATTTTATTCCCCTGCCTCAGGGAAAACTGTATTCTATTTGATAGACGTGTATATTGGTACAATTATTGGTGTTTGTACCTTTACAGTGTATGCACCAACCACATACACTGGGATCAGGTCGGGAGGGAAAGGGTTAATTGCATTTACATGTTTATGGCCCTTTGTTCCCTTTCCCGCCTTTTCAGTCTCCATGTTGCAGCATCTCCATAGGTCGCCATTGGAGCCCCATGTAATCCTATGGAGATTCCGGCGATTTGGGCCTGATACCTGAGAAGACCTGCAGGTGGCGCCTGAGAGGAGGAGCGGAGTTTCCCCATTGAAAGTGAATGGAGTAATGCATTTCAATGGGGATTCCTCGAGGCCGACTTCCGGAGACGAGCTGGCAGCCAGCCAGACCGCAAAACCGCAAAAGCGGATACAATTTCAGTAAAAAGCTTTGATCACACAATTGGCGTGGGAACTAGGCTACGGTCAAGTTCACCACCAATTAGCATGGGAAACTTTTGTTCTAGGGCATCCCGAACTAAAATTATTTTTGCTCCTAGCCCCTAGGAACCCCCTCATTCGACCCCAACCGGGTCCGACAATTAATGGCGACGAGAAAGGGTCGTGCCGGCCATGAGGGTCCTACCATTGACCGCAATGGCGGAGAAAGTCGTGTGGCGTTTTAAACACTAAGTGGAAAACAGTGGAAACTGAAAACCCATAACTCCGGTTCCGTAAGGACCAGAGAGCTGGGATTTGGCCAGCATGTAGTCACTGCTCCGGTATGACTGCATGGCAATTTCCAGCCCTCTCCCCTCAACCGAACGGAGTAGCATTAATTGTAAAAAAGTGTGAGTAGCCCATTGACTCCAATGGTAGTGGAGGTCCCATTGAATCCTATGGCAGCACCGGCCCATGCATTTCCTATGGCAGCGCCGGCCCTATTGATTCCAATGGAGGTAAAAGCCGCGAGGTAAACGGCTAAGTGTAAAACTGCAAAAACCTGAAGTCCATAACTCCGGTTCTGTTCGGCCCAGAGGGCTGGGATTTGGCCCCCATGTAGTCATCTTTCCGGAATGACTGCATGGCAAATACCGACCCTCTCTGAGCAGCAGAACGGAGTATGGTTAATTGTTTAGTTTGGGTTTCTGCCATTGACTTCAATGGCAGAGAAATGCAATTTCTGTAAAGGTGCATTTAAAGTGTATTTCTGTAACTCCGGTTCGGTGGGTCCCAGCGAGCTGAAAATTGGCCACCGTGTAGAATCCTCTCCGGCATGAGGATCTGGCAATTTGTAGCCTGCTCGGCCCAGCCGAACGGATTATTTTAATGTATATATAATTGTAGAAATATACTGTATTTGGTGTCTGGCATAAAAGCCCGGGAAAGATACTGGCTCTGCAGTATGTTAATGTTCAGGGGGCGATTATATGTCTATAACAGGCCCGCTGATCATTGGCTCCTCCACCCTGATTGTGTAGGCTACGGCGGAGAAGAGCATGACTTAAGTAGTTCTGGAGGTGTTATAAATCACACTTGCAGACAAAGGTTTTCCTGTCCAGAGACCCAAAAGGCAGACTAGGAGATGCCAATCTTTTGGGAGTGGGCCTAAGAAAATGGGGCCCTGATTAGAATAATGCCCACCCCTGTGAGCTGGCGAAGGGTAATTGGGTGCAGGTAATTGTTAACCAATACCTGACACCCAATGTTAAGGGATAGGGCTTAAATCCTATATAACTGATTGTAAGCTCTATGCCCAGTGTCTTCGTTACAACATCTGAATGATTCCTGATCACCTGATGAATTGCTAATCCAGATTACTTCATTGTCCCTTCCCACGTAAGTGTCCATATTCTGTGTGTTATTTGTATATTCTGTGTGTTCTTCTTCAAGGAATAAACAATATTTATCATATCTTAGTCGCATTCTATTCAACCCAGAGATACAGGGACTTTATACCCCAATAATATCAGGGACTTTATACCCTGTTATCCTACCAATAGGGATCCTCAGAGGGAAGGCAAGAAACAATAAATTAGAGTATACTCACCGACCCAGTGGAGATCCCACCGCTAGGTTATGTATCTGTGTCTTTGGACAAAGCATTATTAAATCATTACATCTTGCTTGTGTTTGGCCGGCAGTTTCTACTTCTACATTAGTAAGAGAAATACAGGGAATGTTTATCAAGAGCATGCAGCTGTATTGTTTGGGACATCTTACTGCTGTTGTGCTATTGTATAAAAGACAAACTGAGAACAACAGAAGTAAATAAAGATTACAACTAGCATAGTGAGTTAATTCTCTCAGTACTGGAACAGCCGTATAAGAAAGATAAAGCTAGCAGATTATATTCACCCTTTCAATCCCTGAGACTTGTAGAGCTGACATATAATTTTAACCCCTTCAATAACTCTGCACAAGCTCCAGTGACAGTTGCTCTGCTATTTCGAACAGAGCAACATTGAAAATCCCACCTTAGCATCATCGACACAAGTCACTGGATGGTCTGATTCTCTGCCTCGGCCTTCTCCTTACATACACTCCGCTAAGCGATCCTTACCATGGAGGTGAGAGGAGCGACCAATCAGAGTGTGGGAACCCTATCCCACTAGCCAATAGAACAGGGACTCGTCTCTTGGCTGACATCAGAGGAGGGGCGTGCCAAGCCGGCTCGGGATGCTCCATGGGCGGGACTCACGAATTGACCAATGGGAAATGCTCCAACATTCTGCCGCTGTCCCCGGACAACCCATTGTCACCTACTGGGCAGGCTCCACTAAGTCTGGCAGACCAGAGTGTCCTCCCCACAGGGGGTCTCTGGTCTCCGGACTCAGTACTCTGCCCTGCCCCGTCCACTTAGCACCCCGACACCTCTCAACATCCTGTCTCCTCTTTAAACTACGGACTTTAAGCATACTTGCTGGCACCTTAAGCAGATGCATAGTCTTATGATAAATGTGTAAAGCACATAAAACATTTTAATACCTGGGGGACCTTGGGGAGGCTCATCACTAGGAATATTGGACTGACATATCAGGGCTCAAAAAACAGGAGTCTGGGGGACACGGGGCAGCCCCGGTGTAATTCCACCCGCGTACCGGCAAATCCGTGTAGAATTAAGGTACTACCGGTAGTTCCGGTCCCCAAACTCCTGCAAACAAAATCATTGCATTCTTACCCAAATATCCCACCTAAAACTTACACACAGAATGTTTCATGAGCCTGGGGTAAAGGGAACATGGAAAGTGGAAAAGCGGGGTCACTTAAACTTTCCATGCCAAGATACCTGGCCCCTGGCTTATAGTGCTAGGTAGCTGCCAGGGACCCAAGGGCAACCACAGGGCTTAACCTGTATTATATAGCCTGCTTACCCGTTATTATATAGCCTGCTTACCCATTATTATATAGCCTGCTTACCCATTATTATATAGCCTGCTTACCCGTTATTATATAGCCTGCTTACCCATTATTATATAGCCTGCTTACCCGTTATTATATAGCCTGCTTACCCGTTATTATATAGCCTGCTTACCCTTTATTATACAGCCTGCTTACCCATTATTATACAGCCTGCTTACCCATTATTATATAGCCTGCTTACCCGTTATTATATAGCCTGCTTACCCATTATTATATAGCCTGCTTACCCGTTATTATATAGCCTGCTTACCCTTTATTATACAGCCTGCTTACCCATTATTAAATAGCCTGCTTACCCTTTATTATATAGCCTGCTTACCCTTTATTATATAGCCTGCTTACCCTTTATTATATAGCCTGCTTACCCTTTATTATATAGCCTGCTTACCCTTTATTATATAGCTGCTTACCCTTTATTATATAGTCTGCTTACCCATTATTATATAGTCTGCTTACCCATTATTATATAGCCTGCTTACCCATTATTATATAGCCTGCTTACCCTTTATTATACAGCCTGCTTACCCTTTATTATATAGTCTGCTTACCCATTATTATATAGTCTGCTTACCCTTTATTATATAGCTGCTTACCCATTATTATATAGCCTGCTTACCCTTTATTATATAGTCTGCTTACCCATTATTATATAGTCTGCTTACCCATTATTATATAGCCTGCTTACCCTTTATTATATAGCCTGCTTACCCTTTATTATACAGCCTGCTTACCCTTTATTATATAGCCTGCTTACCCTTTATTATACAGCCTGCTTACCCATTATTATATAGCCTGCTTACCCTTTATTATACAGCCTGCTTACCCTTTATTATATAGCCTGCTTTCCCATTATTATATAGTCTGCTTACCCTTTATTATATAGCTGCTTACCCATTATTATACAGCCTGCTTACCCTTTATTATACAGCCTGCTTACCCGTTATTATATAGCCTGCTTACCCTTTATTATATAGCCTGCTTACCCTTTATTATATAGCCTGCTTACCCTTTATTATATAGTCTGCTTACCCTTTATTATATAGTCTGCTTACCCATTATTATATAGCCTGCTTACCGTTTATTATAGAGCCTGCTTACCCTTTATTATATAGCCTGCTTACCCTTTATTATACAGCCTGCTTACCCTTTATTATATAGCCTGCTTACCCTTTATTATATAGCCTGCTTACCCATTATTATATAGCCTGCTTACCCATTATTATATAGCCTGCTTACCCTTTATTATATAGCCTGCTTACCCTTTATTATACAGCCTGCTTTCCCATTATTATATAGTCTGCTTACCCTTTATTATATAGCTGCTTACCCATTATTATATAGCTGCTTACCCTTTATTATATAGCCTGCTTACCCATTATTATATAGCCTGCTTACCCATTATTATATAGCCTGCTTACCCTTTATTATATAGCCTGCTTACCCTTTATTATATAGCCTGCTTACCCTTTATTATATAGCCTGCTTACCCATTATTATATAGCCTGCTTACCCATTATTATATAGCCTGCTTACCCTTTATTATACAGCCTGCTTACCCTTTATTATATAGCCTGCTTACCCTTTATTATACAGCCTGCTTACCCTTTATTATATAGTCTGCTTACCCTTTATTATATAGCCTGCTTACCCTTTATTATACAGCCTGCTTACCCTTTATTATACAGCCTGCTTTCCCATTATTATATAGTCTGCTTACCCTTTATTATATAGCTGCTTACCCATTATTATATAGCTGCTTACCCTTTATTATATAGCCTGCTTACCCTTTATTATATAGCCTGCTTACCCTTTATTATATAGTCTGCTTACCCTTTATTATATAGTCTGCTTACCCATTATTATATAGCCTGCTTACCCTTTATTATATAGCCTGCTTACCCTTTATTATATAGCCTGCTTACCCTTTATTATATAGTCTGCTTACCCATTATTATATAGCCTGCTTACCCTTTATTATATAGCCTGCATACCCATTATTATATAGCCTGCTTACCCTTTATTATATAGCCTGCTTACCCTTTATTATATAGCCTGCTTACCCTTTATTATATAGCCTGCATACCCATTATTATATAGCCTGCTTACCCTTTATTATATAGCCTGCTTACCCTTTATTATATAGCCTGCTTACCCATTATTATATAGCCTGCTTACCCTTTATTATATAGCCTGCTTACCCTTTATTATATAGCCTGCTTACCCTTTATTATATAGCCTGCATACCCATTATTATATAGCCTGCTTACCCTTTATTATATAGCCTGCTTACCCTTTTTTATATAAAGCCTGCTTACCCTTTATTATATAGCCTGCTTACCCTTTTTTATATAAAGCCTGCTTACCCTTTATTATACAGCCTGCATACCCATTATTATATAGCCTGCTTACCCTTTATTATATAGCCTGCTTACCCTTTATTATATAGCCTGCTTACCCATTATTATATAGCCTGCTTACCCTTTATTATATAGCCTGCTTACCCTTTATTATATAGCCTGCTTACCCTTTATTATATAGCCTGCTTACCCATTATTATATAGCCTGCTTACCCTTTATTATATAGCCTGCTTACCCTTTATTATATAGCCTGCTTACCCTTTATTATATAGCCTGCTTACCCTTTTTTATATAAAGCCTGCTTACCCTTTATTATATAGCCTGCTTACCCTTTTTTATATAAAGCCTGCTTACCCTTTATTATATAGCCTGCTTACCCTTTTTTATATAAAGCCTGCTTACCCATTATTATATAGCCTGCTTACCCATTATTATATAGCCTGCTTACCCATTATTATATAGCCTGCTTACCCATTATTATATAGCCTGCTTACCCTTGCCCATCACAATCCTTTAAAAAAAAATGTTTTATTAAACTGTTTATTTTTAGATTTTACAAGGCTACAGAAACATAAAAGGGGAACAGTAAATTTACATCGCATGGGGGGGGAGGGGGGGAACTGTCCAATCACCACGCACAACATGGTACAAATCAATGATACGCAAACGCAATCCCAGAGCTCAAACGACCAATGCTAGTGATACATTGCACATAAAACAAAAATAAGCACACACATAAACAAAAAGAAATAGACTAAGGAGGACAAAATAATGTGAGTGGAAATCAAATGTTTACCTATCATTTATCATCTCCTACACGAGGGACGCGATCTGAGTCCACTACCAGAATCTGTCCGATAAGCTCCAGAGGAAGCTCAATATGAGCGAAACGCGTAGGGCGGAGTGACGCTGACATTTGGAACACATCTTAGGCCTTGGACATGGTAAAAAAAAGACCGCCCTGAGCCAGCACACTTACCTCCTGCATCTGGTATGTGTGTGGCTTTAGCAGGCGCTTCCGCAGGCGTGCTGAGGCGTGTGGAATTGCAGGAGACAGATTGATTTTAGTTTTCGCGCTGAGGGAAGTGGAGGGCCGGTCACGGGACCGGCAAAAGCCAATGGCACTCAATGACGTCGGCGCCGTGACGTGGTGCGCTAGCCCTGCCTCCCGCCTCGCCACCCACCCGCCTCTCAAGCGTGCTCGCTGACGCTCATGCCAGGACACAAAAAAGCTCCTGCTTGAGCAGGAGAGCTTGAGCGTTAGCGCAGTATTTTTTACCATGTCAGAGGCCTTAGGTGTTTTTTTCTGGAGGAACTTGCAGCCGAGAATTGGTTCCTTCTTCACCGGTTAAAGTCATCACCCGCTTAATGGTCGTAGCAGCGGGAGCATTAGTGGAGAGGAAGTACTGTGTACTTTACAGATTGTGGCCCAGGGTGGTCTGAACGCCTACCTTGATGTTTCTTATGTATTACTTTGTGCATTACTTTGTGTATAGCGATTATAAAACAATCTGCACCATTGTTGCTTTGCTTCCTTTTCATCGGGATTCCCCTCTCCCTTCTTCTTTATCCCTCTGCCGTTGAATTTTCGTCATATCCTGATGGATGCATGACGGGGATGTCCATAAGAGTTGGTTACTCTAGATCAGGTGTGAGCAAACTTCCTGAGCTGCGCCCCCCCGCCTGGCAGCCACAGTGCTCGCGCCCCCCCTCTCCAAGGACCCGGCGTCAAATGATGCTGCGGGTCATGTCCTGTCACGTGACCCCACAGCGTCATTTGATGCTGCGCTGCCATGGCGACACATCGCTGAAGAGTCGGCAGAGAGCAGATAAGGGAGTTACAGAGGCCTCACGCCTCCCCAAGCATTTAATTTTATTGCCTTGGGGAAGAGCGTGGAGCCTCTGTAATCACCGCGCCCCCCTAGAAAATCTTGCGCCCCCAGTTTGCGTACCCTGCTCTAGATAACCTCACTGCTTATACACCTCACAGAAAATGAGTGGATTATTCACAATACTTGATTCACACTGCAATTGGTTTTTTACTGTATTGCACTATTTTTATATTCACATCTACTTATTTGCGCTCTGGAATCCATTTTGTCATTACCTTAAGACTTCCAAGAAGTCCCCCCCTCTATTGGCCCTAATCCTGAACAAGATGTTCTCATATAAAGGCTGAATCCATATAAAACTTGTTTCTACCCTAGGACATAGCCCATGGGGTCCATATCCACAAAAAATGATCCCTACTTTCTCTTAACATGCCCGCCAAGCTCTCCATTTCAAATACCTTCCATATCCTACCTTTTACCATATTCACGTCAGGTACCCATTTCCTATTTCCACGGGTCCTCGACACAGCATCTCGCTGCAGTAAGTATGTGGCCTATGAGCTTAGTTTAATTTTTTGGCAGATCCTCAATGTGTCTACCCAACAGAGTGATCCACCGCTCAGGTCTCATCGAAAGACCCAAAGTTATGTTAATGAGTGTATAGATCTGTTTCCCGAATGGGATTATGTGTGGACAATACCACCAGATATGAGACAGCGAACCATTCTGGCTACATCCCCGAAAGCAGCTGAGAGAGTTTAGATTGATTAAAGCGTACATTCTTACTTGGGTCATCTACAACCTGAAGAGTATTTTATAGGCATTCTCCTTCGGGTTTGTACATATAGAGCTCCCCGCCGCCGCCAAGCATATGTCCTCCCATACCTCATTGAATGTATCCCCCAACTCCTCCCATCTTACCATGTACAAATGTTTGTGGGCAAGGTTTTGATATAGAAGAGTTTGGTATATTGTGGTGATAAGGCCCTTATCCAAATAACTGGAGGTATAGAGAGATTCATATCCCGTGATAAAGGAAGGCTGTTGTGCTTTATGGATTTGGGCAGTGAAGTGCTTCAGCTGTAAGTATCTGAAGCATTCAGAATTTAGAAGTTCCTTTTCTTTCCTGTAGTTCTGCAAATAGTGTGATTGAGTTACCTGCAACTTGATCCTTAACTCTAGGGATTCCTAAACACTGCCACACCTGAAAAATTTGTTTCTGGAGAACGGGACTGAAATCAGGATGGTCAAAAAAGGATTTCATACTCCAATTGTAAGAGGACAGAGTGGAGTAGAACTTAAGACGGTCTCAGATGGCTAGTGAATGTTTCAGGATTGGTTGTGTTTTGGTGATTACGGGTCTATTACGTTTGGAGTGAATTGATATTGGCTGGGTGGATCTCTGAATGCTCTATGTCCAACCACCCTCTGGACCCTCTTTTGGAGTTTTATAGGAGGAGCTAAATCACCTGTGAAGCCTGATATTACTTAGTCAGGTTGGACAGGGCCAAACCCCCACTTTTCTGTGGGTTTTTAGGGAGTACAGAGTTTAACTCTCAGATGTCTCCACTCCCAGGTACTGTAATTCGGGAAATTGCAGATTGGAGATCTTTCAAGTCCTTGCCAGGTAACCCGATTGGAAGTGTGCGAAATAAATGTATGACACGGGGAGCAGATCCATTTTGACCAATATAATTTTGCCAAACAATGAAATAAAATACTTGCTCTGGGCCTCCAGATCCTTTTTCAGGCTTTTAATAATTTGCGGGTCGATAACGGCGTAAAGGGAGCCATCATTTTTAGTTATGTTCATCCCCAGATAAGAAAACGAGGACTGTTGCCAGGAAAAATCAAAGTTTAACTTCAAAGTTTGGAGACATCCTGTGGCAGATTAAAATCAAGGACTTGTGATTTTAGGTTGTTTATCTTAAATCCTGAAAGTGACCCATATTGGTCGAGTTTATACATGAGATTGGGGAGAGACGTTAGAGGTTTTGAAATGGTAAGGAATATGTCGTCCGTGAACATTGAGATCCTGTAATTTGTGTCCCCTGCTTTAACTCCGAAAATTTTGGGATTTGACCTGATAGTGGCCTGTAGGAGCTCAATATACCAGGCAGATGGCAGTGGCGAGAGGGGGCAACCTTGTCTGGTGCCCCTTTATATTAATGAGGCTAGAGATCTGTACAAAGCACCTAATTTTGGCTGATGGGAAACGTTAAAGTCCACGAACCGTCCTCAGAAACGGACCAGAGAAGCCATATAGATTAATACTTGTATCAGAATATTCCAGCCGGATGAAGGCCTTTTTGGCATCAAGAGAGAAGAGGACTGCTTGGGTTTTATTTGCATTTGTCCTATAAATTAAATCTACTATGTGTCTAACGTTATCGGAGGCCTGTCTTGTAGGGATAAACCCCACTTGATCCTGGTGCACCAATTATTTTAGAAATTTTTTGAGGCGATTAGCCAAATTTGTAGAAAATATTTTAATGTCCGAATTAATTTGGGATATTAGGGGCGATAACTTGAGCATTTACTACGATGCTTACCATTTTTTCAGATCTGCACAATGTTGGGCAGGGCCATATTTGCACATGGATTTAAAACTGGTTGAAGGATAGATAATAGAGAGATGTCATAAATTGAACTTTTTCAGGTTGGGCTAAGGTCGTGAGTGGAGTACCTCAGGGATCGGTACTGGGACCCCTGCATTTTAACTTGTTTATTAATGACCTTGAGGTTGGCATAAAGAGTAAAGTCTCCATCTTTGCTGATGACATTAAATTGTGTAAGGTAGTAGAATCAGAGCAGGATGTAATTTCTCTCCAGAAGAATTTGGATAGACTGGAAACTTGGACAGGTAGACATCAGGCTTCACAATAGTGCCCAAAGTCATGCAGTAGCTGCAAAGGCAAACAAGATTTTATCTTTCATTAAACAGGCAATGGATGGAAGGGTACTAAACATAATTATGCCACTTTATAAAGCATTAGTAAGACCACACCTTGAATATGGAATACAATTTTGGGCACAAGTCCTTAGAAAAGACATTATGGAACTAGAGAAAGTGCAGAGAAGAGCCACCAAATTGATAAAGTGGGTGAGTAATCTGATTTATGAGGAGAGGCTAGCTAAATTAGATTTATTTACATTAGAGAAGAGGCATCTAAGAGGGGATATGATAACTATATACAAACATAGTTGGGGACAATACAAGGAGCTTTCAAAAGAACTATTGATCCCAAGGGCAGTACAAACGACACAGGGGCATCACTTAAGGTTGGAGGAAATGAGTTTTCACCCGCAACAAAGGAAAGGGTTCTTTACAGTAAGGACAGTTACAATGTGGAATTCATTACCCATGGAGACTGTGATGGCAGATACAATAGATTTGTTCAAAAAAAAGATTGGACATCTTTTTAGAAAGGAAAGGTATACAGGGTTATACCAAATAAGTATACATGGGAAGGATGTTGACCCAGGGAGTAATCTGATTGCCATTATTTGGTGTCAGTAAGGAATTTATTTTCCCCTTTATCATTGGATAATGTGTCAATGGGCTTTTTTGTTTGCCTTCCTCTGGATCAATATTCTGTAAGTACGGATATAGGATAAAGTATCTGTCGTCTAAATTTAGCATAGGTTGAAATTGATAAACGTACTGTATGTCTTTTTCCAACCTCATCTACTATGTAACATAGAGCCTGGGATCAACAAGCCTGTCAGAAATGTATTAAATCGCACCACTAAGTGTGGAACCAGATATTGGGATTATTTTTTACAGTATATTAGATGTTGGCAAACCATCCGGCACTGGCGCCTTCATGTTTTTTAAAACTCTTTATCAGTTTAAAAATCTTTTAATCACTAAAGGTAATCTACAAATTTAAAATAGGTTTGTCGCAATTAACGTTCAAGGACCCCAGTGAGTGACATCTTGACATCTGGGACAAGTGACATCTGAATAGTATATTTCTGACTTCAAGGCATTGAAAGGGTTAAGAGTTTGACTGCTGGAAGGGTTTTTCAGCCCTGGTGATACCATACACTGCACAGTTGAATTGTATTTTAAGATTCCAATCCGCGGCTATGAGTCTTTTTGGATAGGTCTCTACCAGCTTTGCACAGTAGGATGGTGACATGTGACGATTCTTCATGGGAAAATTGATCCAGTTCTGATAAGTTTGTTGGGGATCGTCGATGGGCTGCAATCTTCTAAGTCTCGCCATAAATATTTGAATTCAAGTAAGTACCCTGTCCACGTCGTGGTCATCTATCGCCCACCTACCTCTACTCATCCCCCTTCTGCCCTTCTCTCTCACTTTGAATCCTGGCTCTCTTTTTTTTCTCTCCTCAGACTCCCCTGTTCTTTTCCTTGGGGACTTCAACTGCCACATCGATGACCCCCCTCTCCCTTTGGCTTCCCGCTTTCTCTCTAACCTCTTCTATTGGCCTTCAACAGTGGACTGCAGCCAGTGCCCACAAGTATGGCCACTACGCAGACCTGGTTTTCACTAAAAACTTTTCTCTCTCTTATTTCTCCATTTCCCCCTTTCCTGTCTCTGTCCATCACCTCATCTCATTTTCTCTCTCTCGCTTCTCCCCTTCTCCATCTCCATCTACCCCTCGCTTTTGCAGAAACCTGCGCTCTATTAACCTACCAGCTTTTGATTCCGCTTTACGCTCCTCTCTCTCCTCTCTCAGTTCTGCTACAGACCCTGACAACCTGGTCAGGAACTACAACTCTGCCTTATCCTCCTCTTGATCTACATGCACCGCTTTCTCTCTGCCGTCATTACACTATGCTGATATTACTCGACCTCTGCAGCATTTGATACCGTGGACCACCCTCTTCTCCTTCACATTCTCCATACTCTTGGTATTCGTAACAAAGCTCTATCCTGGATCTCCTCTTACCTCTTCCATCATACTTACAGTGTCTCTTCTGGTAACAACTCCTCCTCCTCCTCTATCAATCTCTCTGTGGGGGTACCCCAGGGCTCTGTCCTGGGACCTCTTCTCTTTTCTCTGTACACACTTTCTCTAGGTGACCTAATCACATCTCTTCGGTTTAAATATCACCTCTATGCAAATTTACTTTTCAACCCCTGACCTTACACCTGCTGTACAGACCAAAGTTTCTGAATGTCTCTCTGTGATATCCTGGATGACCCTCCGCTGACTTAAAATGAACATGGCAAAAACAGAGCTCCTCATACTTCCTCCCAAACCTGACCCTACTACCTCCTTCCACATTACTGTTGGAAGTGCTATCATTCACCCAGTAGCCCAAGCACGCTGACTAGGGGACAGAATCGACTCCTCTCACATTCAAAACGTATCTAAAATCTGTCGCTTTTTCCTCCACAATATTATAAAGATTTGCCCTTTCCTCTGTTGCTCGACTGTTAAAACTCTGACTCTCAGGCCCTCATTCTCTCCCGCCTCGGTTACTGTAACCTCCTGCTGTCCGTCCTTCCTGCCTCTCACCTGTCTCCCCTACAATCTATCCTAAACGCTGCTGCCAGAATCACAGTACTCTTTTCTAAATCTGTCTCAGCGTCTCCCCTGCTGAAATCACTCTCCTGGCTTCCTATCAAATCCTGCATCTCGCACTCAATTCTCCTCCTCACTTTTAAAGCTTTACACTCTTTTGCCCCTCCTTACATCTCAGCCCTAATTTCTTGCATGCACAATCCTGACTCTTGCGTTCTGCTCGAGGATATCTTCTCTCTACCCCCTTTGTATCTAAAGCCTTCTCCCGCCTTAAACCTTTCTCACTGACTGCCCCACACCTCTGGAATGCCCTTCCCCTCAATACCCGACTATCAATACCCCTCTATCAACCTTTAACACCCACCTTAAGACACACTTGCTTAAAGAAGCATATGAGTAGCATCGTGGCTAATACTATACACATGATACATTAAGCTTGGCTCCCTGCAGACGCACTTACCAGAATGCCCTCCTACTGTCACTGTACATTCTTCCTAACTACCAATTAGATTGTAAGCTCTTCGGAGCAGGGACTCCTCTTCCAAAATGTTACTTTATGTCTGAAGCACTTATTCCCATGATCTGTTATTTGTATTATTTGCTATTTATATGATTGTCGCGTATTACTACTGTGAAGCGCTGTGAACATTAATGGCGCTATATAAATAAAGACATACATACAGGACTGTGACAGGGCTAATCAAGAACATTAATTTTCTTCTTGTTCAAACACTCCAGTGTGGCTTTGGCTTTGTGCATAATCCTGCTGAGATGTGAATTTCCTCCCCAGTTTCAGAGTCTTCATCTTCCTCCCTTCGGCCTCTCTTTCCAAGGCCCCTTGGGCCAAGGATCATGCCACCCTTCCCCCTTTTGTTGAGGGTTCTGTTTATCGGCCGAAAACTCCCCTTGAAGTTACAAGGAATTGTCTGCCGATAAAAGGCCGAACAGCCACTTCAGACTACACTATAGACCCCCGTCTCCTGAAATTCGAGAAATCAAAAATAACTCTCACGCAGGAATAAGGAAAGAGGGAAAAATGGGGGAGTTTTTGATTTGTACAGATAAAATGCAAATGTGAAGGGAAAAGGCAGCTGTTTGGAAAACGGGACATATTTTCTCATTGTTTGATGGCGCTATTTTTAGAAATGGTGTGATCGCTAGATGTAATTGACATATTTCTCACTTAACATTTGAGATATTTTTAACTGACATATGGGGAGTCTTTGAAAAGCAAAGATCTAAAAGAAAAGAAGACATCATTTGTACAGTTTTGATTGAAATATCACAGCAAACATTTGGAGAGACTTCCTGGTCAAGGAGCCCTAGTTGCCAAACATTATAATGTTTAAGGTTTTCTTTTTGTTTCCTTATATTTTAAAGTACCGTATTAGGCCAATTATAGGGTGAACCCCGAAAATAAGGCGACCTTCTAATTTTAGAAGCAGCGTTGTGTCTGTGTCTCTATCTCTCGGTTTGACCTTCCTGCCACAATCAACATGGCTGATTCACAGATTCCAGGGGGAGCATAGAGGGAAAAACACAAAAGCACAGAACATCTAAGTGCAGGAGAAATACAAAGTGAAACAAATGTCAGCTCCAATCTTGGCACTTGTGAAAGGCCTACTTACAAACTGTAAGAATATCAACAGCAGTGTGTAATCAAGGCTTTAGGCAGTCTATCCAAGGTGAGTGTCAGCTCAGCACGGATTGAGGGAGAAGCAACTCCAGTACTCAAGAAGACGTAGCCCCAATATAGAGAGGAAAAAGCGTCCTGCAGCCACCATAAGATCTCTGTCTCCAGCCTTTACTCCGACGCATCTCCGCGGGTCTGGGCGTCTGACGTCAGATCCGGTTTTCAGGTAGCCACCTCACGGCCTGCGGCTCCTCTCCAAGAATGCTCCGTATGGTGAAAGGACTCCCACTCAACCGGTTTCGCCACGTGATACCTGAGATACCTCCAAAGGTGCCCCCGATACCATCCCTTGCTGGGGAAACAAAATGGAGTTTCCAATTTCCCGTGACAAACGGACCAATAGGGAGCCGCAATGTCGTCTATAGTGTCTTCCTATTGGCCCACATTCCACAGGAGATTTAAGAACAAGGAAGTACCGGCAGCACCTTTAGAGGTATGTATCTCGAAAAGCAGGGGATCCTCTGAGCGGAAGAATGAGGTTCAGCTCTGGAAACCCTCTGATTCCCACCTATGTTAAAAAGCAGGGGGGCATTCTCCTTGGAAATTACTTTTAAGTTGGGCACAGACATAGCATCCTGACAAGATGTGAGTGATTGAGCAAAGCCATGTGCCATATACATAGTCAACTGATGTCAACTCCTTTGGAGCTGGACAAGGAGGGTTACATAAGCATGTGTGGGTCTGTGTGTATCTATATAACAGTACATATGGTGTGTGTCTGTGTGTGTCTATATAACAGTGTATACACATGTGTTGGTCTGTGTGTCTCTATATAACAGTATATAAGTATGTGTGGGTCTGTGTGTATCTATATACTATAACAGCATATACGCATGTGTGGGTCTGCGTGTGTCTATATAACAGTATATAAGCATGTGTGGAAATCCAAAGGAAAAAACAATCCAACACACAGCCAAAATAGAGTGTTAAATATTAAAAAAACGGAGGTAAGTACCCTCCTACGCGTTACGTACCTACTGGTACTTTATCAAGGAGTGATTTGTTCCCCCTATGCCTGCCTATCAAGATGCCTTTAAGATGACGTCACGAAGCCGGCGTCACATGGTATTTCAGCCAATCAGATCGTGGGAACCAATTCCACACTCTGATTGGCTGAAATACCTTGTGACACCGGCTATCTTGGATTTAGTGACGTCATCTTAAAGGCAAATTAATCACAGCCATTCTAATTGGCTGGCATCATTCCCTTTAACATGACGTCACTAAATCCAAGATGGCCGCTGTGTCACAAGGTATTTCAGCCAATCAGAGTGTGGAATTTGTTCCCACGATATTGGCTGAAATACCATGTGACGCCAGCTTTGTGACATCATCTTAAAGGCAAATGAAGCACAGCCATTCTGATTGGCTGGCATTATTCCCTTTAAGTGTAGTCATGTCAAAAAAAATATTGAAGTCGGAACATGGTTTTAACAGCCAATCAGGTGGCTGTTAGCCATTTGGAGGCTAAATGTGACATTACAAGCCCTATTTAAGGCTGTGACGCCTCATTTGAGCCCAAGAAGACGACGAGACAACATCGGTTGGGATTTACCATGGGGCTTTTTGGATTACAACAAGAAGATAGAAGATTAAGAAGATAAAGAAATGAATACAGATGAGGATAGAAGAAGGTGATTAAAGAAAGAAAAAAGAAGATTTGGGTACCTGATCCGGATCTTCATGGCGGATGGCATCGGATGCTGTTGGAAGGCTTCAAGGTACGTGAGCTTCCTGATACCCCGGGAGTCGGAGGGGCCACCACTTCTAATGGTAAGTAATATATTCAATGTTTGTAAATGTCTCTTTTTACAGGTTTCTTCATTGGATGTGTGTTTTGATTTTTTGGGGGAGCCACATTGACTGATAATATATTAATCTGTACCACTTTAGGGTACAGATTAAAACATTATTATGACAATATTTGGGGGGCATTTCTCACTTGGTATTGCTGTTGCTTTTTTTCATTTCAGTTTATTATGTGGATGTGATTGTTTGTTTTTTCATGCTTTATGCTAATAAAAGGTTTGCGATTGGTGTTCGCTTGTAGTTAATGTTGTATTATGTTAGCTAATGTGTTTTATGGTTACTTCAGAGATTGTTTGAATGTATTTCTTTGTATTTTAATGGTTACATTCATTAATGTTGTAGTAATTAATTGTTTAGATTGGTTAGTGTTACTATTCATTTTGAGTTGGTTTAGGAATTAATTGGTTTGATTGGTTAATGGTTTAATTAATTCATTGTTGATGTTACTATTGCTTGTATTGATTGGATTAGCTGGCTACTGTTTTATTTAGTGACGTGTGTTTTTTGGAGTTTATTTATGTTTTATTATTGTGTGTCTTGTGTATTACTGTATTGTAATTAGGGTGCCCATTGAGTGCTATAGAGGCTTATCATGCCCATATTATTATTATATGGGTATGATGTACCACTATACTACTCAATGGGTACAGGGTGGGTATAGTCAGTCCGGGTGGGTGCTTAGGCCTCACGGATGGGTGAAGGGGGTATTAGCCCTAAGCATGGGTGTCTAGACCTTGCGGGTGGGTAGCGTTTGGGTTAACCCCTTTATTACCTTAGCGGTATTAACCGCTAAGGTAATGAAGGGGTTAAGTCCCCCCGTAACCCCCCCGCAAGGCCTAAACAGCAAGAAAGGGCCAAATTCCCCCTTCACCCACCCTCCCTAGCCACAGTAAGCCTGTCATGGGTGTTTAACCCCTTCATTGCCTTAGCGGTTAGCCGCTAAGGTAATTAAGTTGCTGTACATGCATTTTTCCTGCATCGGATGCATGCCGGGGGGCTCCAGTGCTGGTATTAATGGATAAGTAGCCATTTTGGTCGATAAGTGCTCGATAAGGGCCTTATCGAGGCTTTCTGAATGAGGCCCACTGTCTTTATCTTCAGACGCGTAACCACAAATCATGCACTATTTGCGGGTGAAATAACAGTACTCCCGATATAACCGGTCAGAAACCCCTTGCACAGTTTTTAACCCTATTTGCCCCCCAACATCCACCCTTAAACTGCTGTTCCCAAAGTCCCGGTACTGCAGCTATTTCCTATGAGGGACTCTAACCACACAGGGCATCCCTAGCTTATAAACCCACAGGGGACAGTTTAAGGGAACATGGTTACAGGGGAACACATTAACACATTTCACTGATCCCAAGAGCTGACACAAATAGCCCATTACACACGTTTTTTAGGGGCAGCCAGTTGGGCTTCACCTTTATTATGAAGGCCGGCTACCCTTACCATGACACCCTCCCTGCCCAGCTCCTAGGGATTTGACATCAGTGTCTCTTATCTTGGTTTTCTCAGATGTGGGTACCATATCAAGGTGCTGGATTCATGCGGCTGGGCAATTATATAGCAATGATGGGCGCCAGGCATCAATTTATTAATTCAACAGCAATTTTATTGGTTGCACCCATATACACTGAGAACTTGATATAGATATTACTGTATTCTTCCTGGTACTGTCTGAACCTACCTCCCTAGCTGTCCCTACTGTATCTTGGCTAGCAAGGGAGGTGCTGAGGCTTGATTCCATTAGCTACCTATAGAAGCCCTTTTCAGGGTAACTTCGGTAGGACTATACTCCATATGGGTCTCTGTTGAGCTTGGTGCTAATCTGCACCTGGTAGGGATAAGGGTCCCTCTCTCGGGCACTGCATTTCTCCTTGTGGCAGCTTGGAATAAGGCCAGCTACGGAGCCGCCGATGGGGCTTGTCCACCTATGCATCGGGACTACTGTCTGTTGAGTCCCCTCTGGACATAGCCTGCCTCTCCATGAACCCCCAAGGCTGAAGGGAGCCATCTCTATGGGATGCTACCTCTCTATAAAACAATAACAGGGGATCTTTACCCAATACTATCATATGAACAACGTATATTTATAGTGAAACCCCACTATTTCACCTCCTCCTGGAATCAGGCTTCCTGAACCCTCCCCCTGTCTATATATATATATATATCATGATGTCACTGTCTCCAAGCAGAAGGGAGCGGGACTTAACCACTGAGTCTCCCCAGCACCAAGTGATGGGAGAAGGGCGTTACTCTATGTGGGCCAACACAGTTAACCCCTTAAGGCCATGATAATCCCAAAGGGGGGTTATATAAGCATGTGTGGGTCTGTGTATCTATATAACAGTATATAAACAGGTTTAGTGCACTGATCTTTCCTGTAATTAACTCAATACCACTGAAATGAATGAGACCACACCTTGTTAAGTGGCAGAAAAGGCCACAGCTTTATTTTAACAACATTTGTTAGAGCCCCTAAACTGGATGCCAGCCGTTAGTGTGAAAATGACTATGGGGCAGATCGCGGGGCCGACCTACAGCAGGGTGACAGGATGATAGCTCGGCATTTGTTTGGCATGAGGAGGGGGGGATGGGAGTGGGGAGAACATGGGTTATGCGACGGGATGGGGGTAGGGTTTGCGGATGTGTCTATACAG
The DNA here is from genome assembly GCF_040206685.1 of Ascaphus truei. Classification (NCBI taxonomy): domain Eukaryota; kingdom Metazoa; phylum Chordata; class Amphibia; order Anura; family Ascaphidae; genus Ascaphus; species Ascaphus truei. Next base: position 48,105,464 of record NC_134497.1, read on the forward strand.
TAGGTGTGCATGGGGAGGAGGTGAAGTTGCGGGCGGATGGTATGTATTTCGGGTGGAGGGCTGAGATACAAGGGGGGCAGCATCGTTGAGACTTTTGTAAGTCTTTACTATGATTTTAAATGTAATTCTAGAGGCTATGGGAAGCCAGTGTAGGGATATGCGTAGTGGAGCAGCAGAAGTGGAGTGACGAGTGAGGTAGATGAGTCTGGCAGCAGCATTTTAGATGGATTGGAGTTGGGAGAGGTGGACATTGGGAATGCCAACTAGGAGAAGTTGCAGTAATCGAGGCGGGACAGGATGAGGGAGTGGTTTAGGATTTGAGTTGCATCATGATTGAGAAAAGGGCGTGTTTTGGCGATGTTTCGAAGGTGGAGTCGGCAGGTTAAGCTTCTGGTAACAGTGAGAGATCCAGGAGGAGATTGCTGAGCCTCTGCCTCATGTATAACCGTCTGTCGTTACTATATAACAGTATATGAGTGTGTGTATCTGTGTACATGTGTATTTTGTACTGTATGTACAAATCTGTGTACATCCTGGTATATTCCAGTGTGCCTGTGTTTAGGCGGTGTGTTTATTGGTGCCTTTGTGTGTGTATATTAGGAGGCTTTAGGTTATGGTGTATGCATCGGTGTGTCAGTGCGTGTACTGGTGTGTGCAGGGCCGCCGACAGCTTTCACGGGGGGTCGGGACTAAAGTTTTCACTGGGGCTCCCCGTGTCAGCGGCCTTGTGAGACCCCCCCCCCCCTCTTTCTCTAACACTTCCCTCTCTCACACACCTCCTCCCTGTCTCACCCCCTCTATTTTTTCCCCCTTCTCACACCCCCCTTTCATCCTCTCCCCCCATGTATTTCTCCCCCCATTTTCCACTCACCCCCTCTCTCACCACCCTCTGTCGCTCACCCAACCTCTCTGTCTCTTCCTCGCCCTAAACCCCCCTCCCTCTCTTACACTCTCTCGATCACTCACTCCTCCTCCATAATTGGTCACTCACTCCCCACCTCTTGCTCACTTACTCCCCCTCTCACTTGCTTCCCCTCACTCACTCCCCCCTCACTCTTCCTCCTCTCTCATACTCCCCGCTTACACCTCCTTTACCCAGTCTTTCTCCTGCAGTTGATGCAGGGAGATCTGGTACTCAAAGGATCACAGGTAGCCATCGATGTTGTCCTTTTCCTCATAGAAGCAGGCAAAGCTGCTGTAGTTGAAACGGGGTGGCAGACTGGCATGGGAGCGGCCACTGCTAGTCATGGATGGGGCTGTGGTCGGAGCAGTGGACCAGGTTTGCATTGCCTCGAGTGCGATGAACTGCATCTCCTGGGTCGCATTTGAACTGAGCACCACCAGGATTCCTGTGATTTCGTCAATCAGCTTGGTGACCCTGACCAGGGGACAGGACTCTTCCATGCAGCTGGATTCCTCAAACTCTGAGAGGCAATCAGGGGATGTCACCTTGGCTGGATCTGCAAGTGGGTCCGCTAGGTACATTTGCTGCTGGTCTATGTCAGCCACCATGTTCTCCTTGCTTTAGCCCTCCATCGGCAGCCCATACCCCTTGCAGCGCAGCAAGAACAGATCCTTGGTCCAGGACTTGTATTAGGACGCCATCATCTGGGTCATCTCTTCCGTCGACAAAGATAACTACTGGGGGGATGAGGTGAGCACTGATCGGGTATGGAGTGCCTGTACCCCCCCGTCTGCTTTCTCTAGATTGAGAGCTACCCTAAATACCTACAAGGAATTCGACTCTGAACCTGGCGATCTCACCTCTGTCACCAGAAAAATCCTGTCATGGGAGACCAGGAAATTTCACCGGGATCAAGGCAACAGACATGAAGGAGTTTAACAAAGAAGGTTTATGGTGGCCGGAGCCAACAGTTACAACCACAATAAAAAGAACTAAACTCACCAAAACAGGTGGGTACGGGGGGAATACTTGCTAGCTAGGTGATGGGCACTACTTCGGTAGGCTTACAAAGGAGTACTTCCATGTCCGCAGGGGTTCCAGTCTCTCACGACCTCGGGGATGCAGTTTGGAGAGTGGTAAATTTGAATCTCCCACTTGGATTGGCACCGACCCTCGTTTTGGGGTGTCTCCGGAAACATCTTGAAGCAAACCACTTAGTTAGCTACCACACTAATGCCAGAATGAACTATGGAGCCCAGATCGACCACCCTTAACATACTTTTCCCATCTCTGTTGGAACGCATGGAAGACTGGATCGTGACCAATCACAGCGTGATCCCAGAGCGAGGGCTCACCTGTGATGGACCTATCCGGGCCGGGGCGGTGACTATACATCTAGGACAGCCCACAGGGGTGAGCTTAAAGAGAGTGGAGATTTCAAACCGGCCAAAGGAAACAGTGCCGCCCGGATATCTCCCGCAGAGATAGGTGCCTCAGTGTCTGGGGTGAACAAAGGCTTGGCTCTTTAAGCCAACGCCTCCCAAACCAAAGTACTACCCATCTCTACTATCACATTGCCCCCAACATTCACATGGAATAAAGGGCCAGGTGAGCCACAATAAGATGGATCTACAGGGCAAAACCTGTATATCCATCCAGGTGGATAGGGACAATGGCGGGGCTAAACCCTTATTATGAGAGCCACATTTCCCCTACCATCACAAATGTTGTGGCTTCCTATTGGTCTGCGTGACGCAAGAGATTTAAAACACCATTTTTGTGATTGCAACATGCTACTTTTAACCAGTGGAACCGGCGGGTCTCCAGAGCTAAAAATAGCCCATTTAAGCTTCCTTAGCATCCTGGTTACAAAAATAACACTGAGCTACTCCTTAAGCCCCCTACAAGTGGCACAACACAATGTGAAGAAAGACTGAAGAAGGTTTATAGGCATGTGGCCAATTTGACTAAATTACGATAGTGCCGATCAGGGCAGGGGGTCTCCGTAGCTTGGAACATATTGCTGCTTTTAGTGTCAGGGGGGCAACAGCAACAGTACGCCATGCACATCGCCATCATGGAATCGCTCCTCAGCGGTGACGTGAATGGAACAGGAAGGTCCAAATTGCATTGGCAGTGAGAAAGCCATCCCCTAGAACAGTGATTAACAACAGAACTAGGGGTTTTGTGAGGTGTCTCAGAGGGATTCGTCCCAAAAACTCTGTAATGGCAGCTCCCAAGCAGTATAGCAGGGTCCTGAGCCCGTGTGGGGACTGCACACTTAGGAAGGTCCCAAACATCTTAGCGTGGAAGGTATCACTGCCACTTACAGCAGGAGCTTCCAAAATCGCTACCCTCCATGCTTTGCATCCACAGGACCAAGGGATTGTGGGACGTGACTTTGGAAGCTCCCGCAGTGAGTGACAGCGATACCCCCCATGCTGCCTGTAGACGCTGAGGGGCAGTTTGGGGGATTATTAAGCGTGTGTTCCCCCCACAAGCTCAGGACCCTATATACTGCCTGGAATCGCTCACACAGGTTTGTTAATGATAGTGTGAGGAGGAGCAATAGGATTTATTAATTAGAGGCTCGGGGGACTAATATTTTCTAACGGGGGAGAGCAGGGTAACAAAGACTGGGGGTGGGGGGGTACTGATCTAGAAAGTGAGCAAAAAAGCATAATGTTCCTAGTACTGGTGTGCCGGCCCTGGCCAGGGTGTACAATGTACCTCCACGCAAGCGATTAAGAGTCTCAAGCAGTAAGCGCAGATAAGTGGGAAAAATCGGCAATTTTTATTGCCGATAAAAACTTATCGGCAGCCGGGTGCCGATAAGCCACTTATCGGCACTTTTTGAACTCGGCTGAATTCAGGTAGCCCCGATCAGCTTTTCGCTGCTGATCGGCACTCCAGAATGGAGAGTTTTTCGGCAATTACTCCCGCCAACTAAAGTTGGCAACTTGGTGGAAGAGAAGCATCGGCAAGGGCGACACTTAGAAAAAATCAGGCCTTTTTCCTGTCTGTGATTGATGTCGGGGGTCTCCGGAACTGATACCAGCACGGGAGCCCCCCGGCATGCATCCAAGGCAGGAAAAATGCATGTACAGCCCACTTCATTACCTTAGTGGCTAACCGCTAAGGCAATGAAGGGGTTAACCCACCGTGCCAGCTTTATTGTGGGTAGGGGGGGTGGGTGAAGGGGGTATTTGGCCCTTGTTGTTTGTTTAGAGCTTGCGGGGGGTTGCGGGTTCACTTAACCCCTTCACGACCGTAGCAGTTAATACCTCTACGGTCATGAATGGGTTAAGGCCTCCCGCTACCTACCCGCAAGCCCTAAACAACCACCATTGTGGCTAATACCCCCTTCACCCACACCCGCTACCCACAATAAAAAATAATCACACACAGCAGCCCCACACTAAATAAATAAATAAATATATCTAAATAAATAAATAAATAAATAAATGAATATAGATAAATAAATATATATATATATAGAGATATATAACCCCAACAACCCATATAACCCCTAACATACACCTATATGCACATGAATGATACTATAGGCCGGCGGGGGCCTTTGGGTGTTACCCGCAGGCCTGTAGTACCAATTATGTGCCTCCCCCCAAAAAAAATTAATGTCAAAACACATAAATACTTATAAAGAAATAACCCCCCCCCTTAACACATACAGTATAGTAATGGCCACAATTACTATTATCCACAAATGGATAATCGTGAATGTGACCATTTTAATTACATAAACACCAATCAATACATTAAATACATATAGTATTCACGGTTATTAACCGCTACAGTCATTAAGGGGTTAACCCACCCTCACCCACCACTCTGGACGCCTACATACCCTCCGAAACTAACCCCCCACCTCGTGAGGCCTAACCACCCTCACCCACTACCCACAAGGGAGGCCTACCCACATACCGTTGGGGCCAATACACCCCCCCCCCCACCCCCAGTACCCACAATAAAAACAATACACAGCCCCACAATAAGCATCATTCTATTTATTAAATACATTACCCACCCCCTGTGCCCCCCCATAAATACATGATTTATCCTTTTACATACACGGTTCATACCCCAGCCCTACGCGAGTCCCCGGCGGGCTGGCGAGGCACGTGACAGACCTACAGGGTACCAGCAACATGTTTCAAACAGGTTCTGGAGGCCTGTTGGTGGGTCCCGCCAAGCGCCAAGGTCCCCAGGTGGTTTCCTTGGGTCACCGTGGGCCACAATTGGGTCCCCGCGGTAGGCCCACGGATGTCTGGGAGCCCCGGGTCAGACTCACAGGTGTCTGTGGGGCCTCGGATGGTTCCCACGGGGGTCTGAGGAACTCACGAGTGCTCACTACGGGTCCGCAGTGCCCCCACGGATGTGGGAACACCGCTTCATCCTCGCACCTATGGGTCCACGGTGCCCCCATGGATGTGGGACCACCGCTTCATCCTCGCACCTATGGGTCCGCGGTGCCCCCACGGATGTGGGACCACCGCTTCATCCCCGCAGACTACGGGTTAGCGGTGCCCCCACAGATGTGAGGCCACCGCTTCATCCCCGCAGGTTTCACCCGTGGAACCACCAGCCTGATACCCATGAGATACCCGAGGAGACCGCAGGTGGTCTCCAGAGGTCTCACGCAGAACCAAGAAACCAACCCTGAATGTAAAAAAAATAAACCTGGCCTATACATTCAATACATACATCCCCCCACCCCCCAACACCTACAGTACAATAATGTGCAAAATAACTATTATCCAGATAGGGATAATAGATTATTTGCCCTTTATTAAACACATTAGCTAGCATATTAAAATAAATAAAGTACTACTGACTTCATCAATAAGAAGCCCCCGTCGCCAGCAACATCCTTGTCTTTCGTTGCCCACAAAATACATAGCCAATACAAAGCCAATACATTGCAATTACATCCACGGGTGACACCTGCGGGGATGAAGCGGTGGCCTCACATCTGTGGGGGCACCGCGGACCCGTAGGTGCGGGGATGAAGAGGTGGTCCCACATCCGTGGGGGCACCGCGGACCCATAGTGAGCACTCGTGAGTTCCCCAGACCCCCGTGGCAACCACCCAAGGCCCCGCAGACACCTGTGGGTCTGACCTGGGGCTCCCAGACATCCGCGGGCCTACCGTGGGGACCCAATTGGGCCCACGGTATCTCAAGGAGACCACCTGGGGGCCATGGCGCTTGGCGGGACCCACCAACAGGCCTCCAGAACCTGTTTGAAACATGTTGCTGGTACCCTGTAGGTCTGTCAGGTGCCCCGCCAGCCCGCCGGGGACTCGCGTGGGGCTGGGGTATGAACTCTGTATGTAAAAGGATAAATCATGTATTTATGGGGGGGCACAGGGGGTGGGTAATGTATTTAATAAATAGAATGATGCTTATTGTGGGGCTGTGTATTGTTTTTATTGTGGGTACTGGGGGTGGGGGGGTGTATTGGTCCCAACGGTATGTGGGTAGGCCTCCCTTGTGGGTAGTGGGTGAGGGTGGTTAGGCCTCATGGGGTGGGGGGTTAGTGTGGGAGGGTATGTAGGCATCCCGAGTGGTGGGTGAAGGTGGGTTAACCCCTTAATGACTGTAGCGGTTAATAACCGCTATGGTGATTATGGGGTTAGGGCACATTACATTGGATGTTTTCATTCTTGTGTCTGTTTTGCAGCAGCGGAGGGGGCATGGGCAGGATGAAGATGAGGATGGCCTTCATCGTGGCAGCCGGAAATGGGTGAGTGCTATATGTATTTAATGTATTTAATGTTGTTTGTGTATTTTAAATACACAGGGGGTGTATGTTGTTTATTGCAATGTTTATTGGGGGCAAATGTCCCCAATAAACATGCTATTCTGCCTTAACCCCTTCATTTGCTTAGCAGCTTCCCGAGTTACAGGCCCCGGTTTGGGGCATCGGTTACAGTGTCGCCGCCATATTTATAGCGGACACGGCGCGAATGGGACGTTATAAAGATGGCGGTGACACTGCCACCCGATGACACATACCGGGGCCTGTAACTCGGGAAGCAGGGGTCCCTGGTCCACAAAGCAACGCGGTTCAGCTCAGGGGACCCCCTGCTCACAGTACACTATTATTAAAAATTAATTCATGCTGCTTCGTTACCATAGCACATAGCCGCAATGGTAAGGAATGAGTGTTTATTGATATGGGTGTTTTATTCATACTGTAGATGTGCAGAGGGTCTCCGGAGAAGAACCGCTTTGGTTTTAGGTCCGTGGACCCCCTGCTTCCCGAGATACAGGCCCCATTAGGGGGTGCCTGTATCCCTCTGCTTTGTTTACATTCCGCGGTCACGTGATCGGGACCTTTAAATGCAGAGGGATACCGGCACCTCATAAAGGGACCTGTATCTCGGGAAGCAGGGGGTCCCCGGACCTGAAACGAATGCGGTTCAGCTCCGGAGACCCCCTGCACATGTAGGTGTCAAAGTTGTTTATAAATAATTTTTATTTTGCCGATGTTTGCGCTGAGAGAGTGGCTGGTCTCTCTCTGCTGCAAACACCTATCGGCAGAAAAGGCCTATCGGCAGGTTATCGGGAGCCAGGCTGTTTCGGCACAGGCTCATCGGCAGTTTTGCTTTCGCAGTGATTCGGCAGGGATCAGCATGGATTCAGCCCTTACTGAATTCTGCGAGGGCAAATCGCCAAAATAAGGCCTATCGGCAACCCTTGGCAATTACACTTCTTTGGCGCTTACTGCATAGAGCCCTAAGACCCCAAATATCTTGGGGTTGGTCTCTGCCTGTCGGCATTCAAATTATCATTTTAACCCTCCAGAAAACAGAAAACAGCTGGAGAGTTTGACCTTTGAAAAGCTGTGTTGAACCCAGCAAAATAATGCATGGAAGCCTATGTTAAATAGAAACAATATACTGTATTGGCCCGAATATAGTGCTATGTTTTTTTCATAAAACTGTCCTTCCGAAAACGGTCCCCGTATTATATGCGCAGCCTGACACCTTTTATTTTTCATGTAAAACACCTTCAAAACGCTAGGGTCGCATTATGCGCGAGGCCGCAATATATTCGGGCAAATATGGTATGTTGTAGAAGTATAAGATAGTATGGCCCATGCTTGCTAAGTGGTGTTATTACATAGGGACTACAGCAGAACAGCTTCCATCCTCTTTCACTTGAATGGGCCATAAAGGGCCATGTTTGCTGCGCCGTGCGGGAAGGTGGCTTATGGGGTAGCACTGCTCAGTAAATATCTGCCCCTGTTCTGCCAGAGAGACCAGCAATGCTTTGAAACGAGTTAGCCTCGGCATACAGACCAGGCTTTCGCTGGTAGAATTATCCATAAAAGAGATACATAGTGTTTGAGTGGCTGTAGCTTGCAGGATGATGCGAGCAGAAATGTGTTCACTTGAGATACCGGATTCTGAATTTCCTACTGTGGTCTGGTAACCAGTGTTAAGAAACTTTTGTCTGTCAACTTGAAATTGGCAGTTCCTCTTGCTGCTGCCAGGTTCTTACACAAAATCTGCCAGCAGAAATCTTTAACCCTTTGCTGTTGGATGACCAGAAACCCAGTGTGTAAACTTAACTTCTTCACTGCAGGTCCCTGGAAGCCAGGCCCCCCTAGGGGCAAAGTGTACTAATGGCAGAGACATGGTTAAGGGGCCAGTCCCTCCTAGGGGCAAAGTGTACTAATGGCAGTGACATGGTTAAGGGGTCAGTCCCTCCTAGGGGCAAAGTGTACTAACGGCAGTGACATGGTTAAGGGGTCAGTCCCTTCTAGGGCCAAAGTGTACTAATGGCAGTGACATGGTTAAGGGGCCAGTCCCTCCTAGGGGCAAAGTGTACTAACGGCAGTGACATGGTTAAGGGGTCAGTCCCTTCTAGGGCCAAAGTGTACTAATGGCAGTGACATGGTTAAGGGGCCAGTCCCTCCTAGGGGCAAAGTGTACTAACGGCAGTGACATGGTTAAGGGGTCAGTCCCTTCTAGGGCCAAAGTGTACCAATGGCAGTGATATGGTTAAGGGGTCAGTCCCTGCTAGGGGCAAAGTATACTAATGGCAGTGACATGTTTAAGGGGTCAGTCCCTCCTAGAGGCAAAGTGTACTAATAGCAGTGACATGGTTAAGGGGTCAGTCCCTCCAAGGGCCAAAGTGTACTAACGGCAGTGACATGGTTAAGGGGTCAGTCCCTTCTAGGGCCAAAGTGTACTAATGGCAGTAACATGGTTAAGGGGTCAGTCCCTTCTAGGGCCAAAGTGTACTAATGGCAGTGACATGGTTAAGGGGTCAGTCCCTCCTAGGGGCAAAGTATACTAATGGCAGTGACATGTTTAAGGGGTCAGTCCCTCCTAGGGACAAAGTGTACTAATGGCAGTGACATGGTTAAGGGGTCAGTCCCTTCTAGGGCCAAAGTGTACCAATGGCAGTGATATGGTTAAGGGGTCAGTCCCTGCTAGGGGCAAAGTATACTAATGGCAGTGACATGTTTAAGGGGTCAGTCCCTCCTAGGGGCAAAGTGTACTAATGGCAGTGACAGGGTTAAGGGGTCAGTCCCTCCAAGGGCCAAAGTGTACTAATGGCAGTGACATGTTTAAGGAGTCAGTCCCTCCTAGGGGCAAAGTGTACTAATGGCAGTGACATGGTTAAGGGACCAGTCCCTCCTAGGGACAAAGTGTACTAATGGCAGTGACATGGTTAAGGGGTCAGTCCCTCCTAGGAGCAAAGTGTACTAATGGCAGTGACATGGTTAAGGGGTCAGTCCCTCCTAGGAGCAAAGTATACTAATGGCAGTGACAGGGTTAAGGGGTCAGTCCCTCCTAGGAGCAAAGTGTACTAATGGCAGTGACATGGTTAAGGGGTCAGTCCCTCCTAGGGGCAAAGTGTACTAATGGCAATGACATGGTTAAGGGGTCAGTCCCTCCTAGGGGCAAAGTGTACTAACGGCAGTGACATGGTTAAGGGGTCAGTCCCTTCTAGGGCCAAAGTGTACTATGGCAGTGACATGGTTAAGGGGTCAGTCCCTCCTAGGGGCAAAGTGTACTAACGGCAGTGACATGGTTAAGGGGTCAGTCCCTTCTACGGCCAAAGTGTACTATGGCAGTGACATGGTTAAGGGGCCAGTCCCTCCTAGGAGCAAAGTGTACTAATGGCAGTGATATGGTTAAGGGGTCAGTCCCTTCTAGGAGCAAAGTGTACTAATGGCAGTGACAGGGTTAAGGGGTCAGTCCCTCCTAGGAGCAAAGTGTACTAATGGCAGTGACATGGTTAAGGGGTCAGTCCCTCCTAGGAGCAAAGTGTACTAATGGCAGTGACAGGGTTAAGGGGTCAGTCCCTCCTAGGAGCAAAGTGTACTAATGGCAGTGACATGGTTAAAGGGTCAGTCCCTCCTAGGAGCAAAGTGTACTAATGGCAGTGACATGGTTAAGGGGTCAGTCCCTCCTAGGAGCAAAGTGTACTAAGGCAGTGACATGGTTAAGGGGTCAGTCCCTCCTAGGGGCAAAGTATACTAATGGCAGTGACATGGTTAAGGGGTCAGTCCCTCCTAGGAGCAAAGTGTACTAATGGCAGTGACATGGTTAAGGGGTCAGTCCCTCCTAGGGGCAAAGTGTACTAATGGCAGTGACATGGTTAAGGGGTCAGTCCCTTCTAGGGGCAAAGTGTACTAATGGCAGTGATATGTTTAAGGGATCAGTCCCTCCTAGGAGCAAAGTGTACTAATGGCAGTGACATGGTTAAGGGATCAGTCCCTCCTAGGAGCAAAGTGTACTAATGGCAGTGACATGGTTAAGGGGTCAGTCCCTCCTAGGAGCAAAGTGTACTAATGTCAGTGACATGGTTAAGGGGTCAGTCTCTCCTAGGGGCAAAGTGTACTAATGGCAGTGACATGGTTATGGGGTCAGTCCCTCCTAGGGGCAAAGTGTACTAATGGCAGTGACATGGTTAAGGGGTCAGTCCCTTCTAGGAGCAAAGTGTACTAATGGCAGTGACATGGTTAAGGGGTCAGTCCCTCCTAGGGGCAAAGTGTACTAATGGCAGTGACATGGTTAATGGGTCAGTCCCTCCTAGGGGCAAAGTGTACTAATGGTAGTGACAGGGTTAAGGGGTCAGTCCCTCCTAGGGGCAAAGTGTACTAATGGCAGTGATATGGTTAAGGGATCAGTCCCTCCTAGGAGCAAAGTGTACTAATGGCAGTGACAGGGTTAAGGGGTCAGTCCCTCCTAGGGGCAAAGTGTACTAATGGCAGTGATATGGTTAAGGGATCAGTCCCTCCTAGGAGCAAAGTGTACTAATGGCAGTGACAGGGTTAAGGGGTCAGTCCCTCCTATGGGCAAAATGTACTAATGGCAGTGACATGGTTAAGGGGTCAGTCCCTCCTAGGAGCAAAGTGTACTAATGGCAGTGACATGGTTAAGGGGTCAGTCCCTCCTAGGAGCAAAGTGTACTAATGGCAGTGACATGGTTAAGGGTTCAGTCCCTCCTAGGGGCAAAGTGTACTAATGGCAGTGACATGGTTAAGGGGTCAGTCCCTCCTAGGGGCAAAGTGTACTAATGGCAGTGATATGGTTAAGGGATCAGTCCCTCCTAGGAGCAAAGTGTACTAATGGCAGTGACAGGGTTAAGGGGTCAGTCCCTCCTATGGGCAAAGTGTACTAATGGCAGTGACATGGTTAAGGGGTCAGTCCCTCCTAGGAGCAAAGTGTACTAATGGCAGTGACATGGTTAAGGGTTCAGTCCCTCCTAGGGGCAAAGTGTACTAATGGCAGTGACATGGTTAAGGGGTCAGTCCCTCCTAGGGGCAAAGTGTACTAATGGCAGTGATATGGTTAAGGGATCAGTCCCTCCTAGGAGCAAAGTGTACTAATGGCAGTGACAGGGTTAAGGGGTCAGTCCCTCCTATGGGCAAAGTGTACTAATGGCAGTGACATGGTTAAGGGGTCAGTCCCTCCTAGGAGCAAAGTGTACTAATGGCAGTGACATGGTTAAGGGGTCAGTCCCTCCTAGGAGCAAAGTGTACTAATGGCAGTGACATTGTTAAGGGGTCAGTCCCTCCTAGGAGCAAAGTGTACTAATGGCAGTGACATGGTTAAGGGGTCAGTCCCTCCTAGGAGCAAAGTGTACTAATGGCAGTGACAGGGTTAAGGGGTCAGTCCCTCCTATGGGCAAAATGTACTAATGGCAGTGACATGGTTAAGGGGTCAGTCCCTCCTAGGAGCAAAGTGTACTAATGGCAGTGACATGGGTAAGGGGTCAGTCCCTCCTAGGAGCAAAGTGTACTAATGGCAGTGACATGGTTAAGGGTTCAGTCCCTCCTAGGGGCAAAGTGTATTAATGGCAGTGACATGGTTAAGGGGTCAGTCCCTCCTAGGGGCAAAGTGTACTAATGGCAGTGATATGGTTAAGGGGTCAGTCCCTCCTAGGAGCAAAGTATACTAATGGCAGTGAGATGGTTAAGGGTTCAGTCCCTCCTAGGGGCAAAGTGTACTAACGGCAGTGACAGGGTTAAGGGGTCAGTCCCTCCTAGGGACAAAGTGTACTAACGGCAGTGACAGGGTTAAGAGGTCAGTCCCTCCTAGGGGCAAAGTGCACTAATGGCAGTGACATGGTTAAGGGGTCAGTCCCTCCTAGGGGCAAAGTGTACTAATGGCAGTGACATGGTTAAGCGATCAGTCCCTCCTAGGGGCAAAGTGTACTAATGGCAGTGACAGGGTTAAGGGGTCAGTCCCTCCTAGGGGCAAAGTGTACTAATGGCAGTGACATGGTTAAGGGGTCAGTCCCTCCTAGGGGCAAAGTGTACTAATGGCAGTGACATGGTTAAGGGTTCAGTCCCTCCTAGGGGCAAAGTGTATTAATGGCAGTGACATGGTTAAGGGGTCAGTCCCTCCTAGGGGCAAAGTGTACTAATGGCAGTGACAGGGTTAAGGGGTCAGTCCCTCCTAGGGGCAAAGTGTACTAATGGCAGTGACAGGGTTAAGGGGTCAGTCCCTCATCGGGGCAAAGTGTACTAATGGCAGTGACAGGGTTAAGGGGTCAGTCCCTCCTAGGGGCAAAGTGTACTAATGGCAGTGACAGGGTTAAGGGGTCAGTCCCTCCTAGGGACAAAGTGTACTAACGGCAGTGACAGGGTTAAGAGGTCAGTCCCTCCTAGGGGCAAAGTGCACTAACGGCAGTGACATGGTTAAGGGGTCAGTCCCTCCTAGGGGCAAAGTGCACTAATGGCAGTGACATGGTTAAGCGATCAGTCCCTCCTAGGGGCAAAGTGTACTAATGGCAGTGACAGGGTTAAGGGGTCAGTCCCTCCTAGGGGCAAAGTGTACTAATGGCAGTGACATGGTTAAGGGGTCAGTCCCTCCTAGGGGCAAAGTGTACTAATGGCAGTGACATGGTTAAGGGGTCAGTCCCTTCTAGGGCCAAAGTGTACTAATGGCAGTGACAGGGTTAAGGGGTCAGTCCCTCCTAGGGGCAAAGTGTACTAATGGCAGTGACAGGGTTAAGGGGTCAGTCCCTCCTAGGGGCAAAGTGTACTAATGGCAGTGACAGGGTTAAGGGGTCAGTCCCTCCTAGGGGCAAAGTGTACTAATGGCAGTGACAGGGTTAAGGGGTCAGTCCCTCCTAGGAGCAAAGTGTACTAATGTCAGTGACATGGTTAAGGGGTCAGTCTCTCCTAGGGGCAAAGTGTACTAATGGCAGTGACATGGTTAATGGGTCAGTCCCTCCTAGGGGCAAAGTGTACTAATGGCAGTGACAGGGTTAAGGGGTCAGTCCCTCCTAGGGGCAAAGTGTACTAATGGCAGTGATATGGTTAAGGGATCAGTCCCTCCTAGGAGCAAAGTGTACTAATGGCAGTGACAGGGTTAAGGGGTCAGTCCCTCCTAGGGGCAAAGTGTACTAATGGCAGTGATATGGTTAAGGGATCAGTCCCTCCTAGGAGCAAAGTGTACTAATGGCAGTGACAGGGTTAAGGGGTCAGTCCCTCCTATGGGCAAAATGTACTAATGGCAGTGACATGGTTAAGGGGTCAGTCCCTCCTAGGGGCAAAGTGTACTAATGGCAGTGACAGGGTTAAGGGGTCAGTCCCTCCTAGGGGCAAAGTGTACTAATGGCAGTGACAGGGTTAAGGGGTCTGTCCCTCCTAGGAGCAAAGTGTACTAATGTCAGTGACATGGTTAAGGGGTCAGTCTCTCCTAGGGGCAAAGTGTACTAATGGCAGTGACATGGTTAAGGGGTCAGTCCCTCCTAGGGGCAAAGTGTACTAATGGCAGTGACATGGTTAAGGGGTCAGTCCCTCCTAGGAGCAAAGTGTACTAATGGCAGTGACATGGTTAAGGGGTCAGTCTCTCCTAGGGGCAAAGTGTACTAATGGCAGTGACATGGTTAATGGGTCAGTCCCTCCTAGGGGCAAAGTGTACTAATGGCAGTGACAGGGTTAAGGGGTCAGTCCCTCCTAGGGGCAAAGTGTACTAATGGCAGTGATATGGTTAAGGGATCAGTCCCTCCTAGGAGCAAAGTGTACTAATGGAAGTGACAGGGTTAAGGGGTCAGTCCCTCCTAGGGGCAAAGTGTACTAATGGCAGTGATATGGTTAAGGGATCAGTCCCTCCTAGGAGCAAAGTGTACTAATGGCAGTGACAGGGTTAAGGGGTCAGTCCCTCCTATGGGCAAAATGTACTAATGGCAGTGACATGGTTAAGGGGTCAGTCCCTCCTAGGAGCAACGTGTACTAATGGCAGTGACATGGTTAAGGGGTCAGTCCCTCCTAGGAGCAAAGTGTACTAATGGCAGTGACATGGTTAAGGGTTCAGTCCCTCCTAGGGGCAAAGTGTACTAATGGCAGTGACATGGTTAAGGGTTCAGTCCCTCCTAGGGGCAAAGTGTACTAATGGCAGTGACATGGTTAAGGGGTCAGTCCCTCCTAGGGGCAAAGTGTACTAATGGCAGTGATATGGTTAAGGGGTCAGTCCCTCCTAGGAGCAAAGTGTACTAATGGCAGTGACATTGTTAAGGGGTCAGTCCCTCCTAGGAGCAAAGTGTACTAATGGCAGTGACATGGTTAAGGGGTCAGTCCCCCCTAGGAGCAAAGTGTACTAATGGCAGTGACAGGGTTAAGGGGTCAGTCCCTCCTATGGGCAAAATGTACTAATGGCAGTGACATGGTTAAGGGGTCAGTCCCTCCTAGGAGCAAAGTGTACTAATCGCAGTGACATGGTTAAGGGGTCAGTCCCTCCTAGGAGCAAAGTGTACTAATGGCAGTGACAGGGTTAAGGGGTCAGTCCCTCCTATGGGCAAAATGTACTAATGGCAGTGACATGGTTAAGGGGTCAGTCCCTCCTAGGAGCAAAGTGTACTAATGGCAGTGACATGGTTAAGGGGTCAGTCCCTCCTAGGAGCAAAGTGTACTAATGGCAGTGACATGGTTAAGGGGTCAGTCCCTCCTAGTGGCAAAGTGTACTAATGGCAGTGATATGGTTAAGGGATCAGTCCCTCCTAGGAGCAAAGTGTACTAATGGCAGTGACAGGGTTAAGGGGTCAGTCCCTCCTATGGGCAAAGTGTACTAATGGCAGTGACATGGTTAAGGGGTCAGTCCCTCCTAGGAGCAAAGTGTACTAATGGCAGTGATATGGTTAAGGGATCAGTCCCTCCTAGGAGCAAAGTGTACTAATGGCAGTGACAGGGTTAAGGGGTCAGTCCCTCCTATGGGCAAAATGTACTAATGGCAGTGACATGGTTAAGGGGTCAGTCCCTCCTAGGAGCAACGTGTACTAATGGCAGTGACATGGTTAAGGGGTCAGTCCCTCCTAGGAGCAAAGTGTACTAATGGCAGTGACATGGTTAAGGGTTCAGTCCCTCCTAGGGGCAAAGTGTACTAATGGCAGTGACATGGTTAAGGGTTCAGTCCCTCCTAGGGGCAAAGTGTACTAATGGCAGTGACATGGTTAAGGGGTCAGTCCCTCCTAGGGGCAAAGTGTACTAATGGCAGTGATATGGTTAAGGGGTCAGTCCCTCCTAGGAGCAAAGTGTACTAATGGCAGTGACATTGTTAAGGGGTCAGTCCCTCCTAGGAGCAAAGTGTACTAATGGCAGTGACATGGTTAAGGGGTCAGTCCCCCCTAGGAGCAAAGTGTACTAATGGCAGTGACAGGGTTAAGGGGTCAGTCCCTCCTATGGGCAAAATGTACTAATGGCAGTGACATGGTTAAGGGGTCAGTCCCTCCTAGGAGCAAAGTGTACTAATCGCAGTGACATGGTTAAGGGGTCAGTCCCTCCTAGGAGCAAAGTGTACTAATGGCAGTGACAGGGTTAAGGGGTCAGTCCCTCCTATGGGCAAAATGTACTAATGGCAGTGACATGGTTAAGGGGTCAGTCCCTCCTAGGAGCAAAGTGTACTAATGGCAGTGACATGGTTAAGGGGTCAGTCCCTCCTAGGAGCAAAGTGTACTAATGGCAGTGACATGGTTAAGGGGTCAGTCCCTCCTAGTGGCAAAGTGTACTAATGGCAGTGATATGGTTAAGGGATCAGTCCCTCCTAGGAGCAAAGTGTACTAATGGCAGTGACAGGGTTAAGGGGTCAGTCCCTCCTATGGGCAAAGTGTACTAATGGCAGTGACATGGTTAAGGGGTCAGTCCCTCCTAGGAGCAAAGTGTACTAATGGCAGTGACATGGTTAAGGGTTCAGTCCCTCCTAGGGGCAAAGTGTACTAACGGCAGTGACAGGGTTAAGGGGTCAGTCCCTCCTAGGGACAAAGTGTACTAACGGCAGTGACAGGGTTAAGAGGTCAGTCCCTCCTAGGGGCAAAGTGCACTAATGGCAGTGACATGGTTAAGGGGTCAGTCCCTCCTAGGGGCAAAGTGTACTAATGGCAGTGACATGGTTAAGCGATCAGTCCCTCCTAGGGGCAAAGTGTACTAATGGCAGTGACAGGGTTAAGGGGTCAGTCCCTCCTAGGGGCAAAGTGTACTAATGGCAGTGACATGGTTAAGGGGTCAGTCCCTCCTAGGGGCAAAGTGTACTAATGGCAGTGACATGGTTAAGGGGTCAGTCCCTTCTAGGGCCAAAGTGTACTAATGGCAGTGACATGGTTAAGGGGTCAGTCCCTCCTAGGTGCAAAGTGTACTAATGGCATTGACAGGGTTAAGGGGTCAGTCCCTCCTAGGGGCAAAGTGTACTAATGGCAGTGACAGGGTTAAGGGGTCAGTCCCTCCTATGGGCAAAGTGTACTAATGGCAGTGACATGGTTAAGGGGTCAGTCCCTCCTAGGAGCAAAGTGTACTAATGGCAGTGACATGGTTAAGGGGTCAGTCCCTCCTAGGGGCAAAGTGTACTAACGGCAGTGACAGGGTTAAGGGGTCAGTCCCTCCTAGGGACAAAGTGTACTAACGGCAGTGACAGGGTTAAGAGGTCAGTCCCTCCTAGGGGCAAAGTGCACTAATGGCAGTGACATGGTTAAGGGGTCAGTCCCTCCTAGGGGCAAAGTGTACTAATGGCAGTGACATGGTTAAGCGATCAGTCCCTCCTAGGGGCAAAGTGTACTAATGGCAGTGACAGGGTTAAGGGGTCAGTCCCTCCTAGGGGCAAAGTGTACTAATGGCAGTGACATGGTTAAGGGGTCAGTCCCTTCTAGGGCCAAAGTGTACTAATGGCAGTGACAGGGTTAAGGGGTCAGTCCCTCCTAGGGGCAAAGTGTACTAATGGCAGTGACAGGGTTAAGGGGTCAGTCCCTCCTATGGGCAAAGTGTACTAATGGCAGTGACATGGTTAAGGGGTCAGTCCCTCCTAGGAGCAAAGTGTACTAATGGCAGTGACATGGTTAAGGGGTCAGTCTCTCCTAGGGGCAAAGTGTACTAATGGCAGTGACATGGTTAATGGGTCAGTCCCTCCTAGGGGCAAAGTGTACTAATGGCAGTGACAGGGTTAAGGGGTCAGTCCCTCCTAGGGGCAAAGTGTACTAATGGCAGTGATATGGTTAAGGGATCAGTCCCTCCTAGGAGCAAAGTGTACTAATGGAAGTGACAGGGTTAAGGGGTCAGTCCCTCCTAGGGGCAAAGTGTACTAATGGCAGTGATATGGTTAAGGGATCAGTCCCTCCTAGGAGCAAAGTGTACTAATGGCAGTGACAGGGTTAAGGGGTCAGTCCCTCCTATGGGCAAAATGTACTAATGGCAGTGACATGGTTAAGGGGTCAGTCCCTCCTAGGAGCAAAGTGTACTAATGGCAGTGACATGGTTAAGGGGTCAGTCCCTCCTAGGAGCAAAGTGTACTAATGGCAGTGACATGGTTAAGGGTTCAGTCCCTCCTAGGGGCAAAGTGTACTAATGGCAGTGACATGGTTAAGGGTTCAGTCCCTCCTAGGGGCAAAGTGTACTAATGGCAGTGACAGGGTTAAGGGGTCAGTCCCTCCTATGGGCAAAATGTACTAATGGCAGTGACATGGTTAAGGGGTCAGTCCCTCCTAGGAGCAAAGTGTACTAATGGCAGTGACATGGTTAAGGGGTCAGTCCCTCCTAGGAGCAAAGTGTACTAATGGCAGTGACATGGTTAAGGGGTCAGTCCCTCCTAGGAGCAAAGTGTACTAATGGCAGTGACAGGGTTAAGGGGTCAGTCCCTCCTATGGGCAAAGTGTACTAATGGCAGTGACATGGTTAAGGGGTCAGTCCCTCCTAGGAGCAAAGTGTACTAATGGCAGTGACATGGTTAAGGGTTCAGTCCCTCCTAGGGGCAAAGTGTACTAACGGCAGTGACAGGGTTAAGGGGTCAGTCCCTCCTAGGGACAAAGTGTACTAACGGCAGTGACAGGGTTAAGAGGTCAGTCCCTCCTAGGGGCAAAGTGCACTAATGGCAGTGACATGGTTAAGGGGTCAGTCCCTCCTAGGGGCAAAGTGTACTAATGGCAGTAACATGGTTAAGCGATCAGTCCCTCCTAGGGGCAAAGTGTACTAATGGCAGTGACAGGGTTAAGGGGTCAGTCCCTCCTAGGGGCAAAGTGTACTAATGGCAGTGACATGGTTAAGGGGTCAGTCCCTCCTAGGGGCAAAGTGTACTAATGGCAGTGACATGGTTAAGGGGTCAGTCCCTTCTAGGGCCAAAGTGTACTAATGGCAGTGACATGGTTAAGGGGTCAGTCCCTCCTAGGGGCAAAGTGTACTAATGGCATTGACAGGGTTAAGGGGTCAGTCCCTCCTAGGGGCAAAGTGTACTAATGGCAGTGACAGGGTTAAGGGGTCAGTCCCTCCTATGGGCAAAGTGTACTAATGGCAGTGACATGGTTAAGGGGTCAGTCCCTCCTAGGAGCAAAGTGTACTAATGGCAGTGACATGGTTAAGGGGTCAGTCCCTCCTAGGGGCAAAGTGTACTAACGGCAGTGACAGGGTTAAGGGGTCAGTCCCTCCTAGGGACAAAGTGTACTAACGGCAGTGACAGGGTTAAGAGGTCAGTCCCTCCTAGGGGCAAAGTGCACTAATGGCAGTGACATGGTTAAGGGGTCAGTCCCTCCTAGGGGCAAAGTGTACTAATGGCAGTGACATGGTTAAGCGATCAGTCCCTCCTAGGGGCAAAGTGTACTAATGGCAGTGACAGGGTTAAGGGGTCAGTCCCTCCTAGGGGCAAAGTGTACTAATGGCAGTGACATGGTTAAGGGGTCAGTCCCTTCTAGGGCCAAAGTGTACTAATGGCAGTGACAGGGTTAAGGGGTCAGTCCCTCCTAGGGGCAAAGTGTACTAATGGCAGTGACAGGGTTAAGGGGTCAGTCCCTCCTATGGGCAAAGTGTACTAATGGCAGTGACATGGTTAAGGGGTCAGTCCCTCCTAGGAGCAAAGTGTACTAATGGCAGTGACATGGTTAAGGGGTCAGTCTCTCCTAGGGGCAAAGTGTACTAATGGCAGTGACATGGTTAATGGGTCAGTCCCTCCTAGGGGCAAAGTGTACTAATGGCAGTGACAGGGTTAAGGGGTCAGTCCCTCCTAGGGGCAAAGTGTACTAATGGCAGTGATATGGTTAAGGGATCAGTCCCTCCTAGGAGCAAAGTGTACTAATGGAAGTGACAGGGTTAAGGGGTCAGTCCCTCCTAGGGGCAAAGTGTACTAATGGCAGTGATATGGTTAAGGGATCAGTCCCTCCTAGGAGCAAAGTGTACTAATGGCAGTGACAGGGTTAAGGGGTCAGTCCCTCCTATGGGCAAAATGTACTAATGGCAGTGACATGGTTAAGGGGTCAGTCCCTCCTAGGAGCAAAGTGTACTAATGGCAGTGACATGGTTAAGGGGTCAGTCCCTCCTAGGAGCAAAGTGTACTAATGGCAGTGACATGGTTAAGGGTTCAGTCCCTCCTAGGGGCAAAGTGTACTAATGGCAGTGACATGGTTAAGGGTTCAGTCCCTCCTAGGGGCAAAGTGTACTAATGGCAGTGACATGGTTAAGGGGTCAGTCCCTCCTAGGGGCAAAGTGTACTAATGGCAGTGATATGGTTAAGGGGTCAGTCCCTCCTAGGAGCAAAGTGTACTAATGGCAGTGACATTGTTAAGGGGTCAGTCCCTCCTAGGAGCAAAGTGTACTAATGGAAGTGACAGGGTTAAGGGGTCAGTCCCTCCTAGGGGCAAAGTGTACTAATGGCAGTGATATGGTTAAGGGATCAGTCCCTCCTAGGAGCAAAGTGTACTAATGGCAGTGACAGGGTTAAGGGGTCAGTCCCTCCTATGGGCAAAATGTACTAATGGCAGTGACATGGTTAAGGGGTCAGTCCCTCCTAGGAGCAACGTGTACTAATGGCAGTGACATGGTTAAGGGGTCAGTCCCTCCTAGGAGCAAAGTGTACTAATGGCAGTGACATGGTTAAGGGTTCAGTCCCTCCTAGGGGCAAAGTGTACTAATGGCAGTGACATGGTTAAGGGTTCAGTCCCTCCTAGGGGCAAAGTGTACTAATGGCAGTGACATGGTTAAGGGGTCAGTCCCTCCTAGGGGCAAAGTGTACTAATGGCAGTGATATGGTTAAGGGGTCAGTCCCTCCTAGGAGCAAAGTGTACTAATGGCAGTGACATTGTTAAGGGGTCAGTCCCTCCTAGGAGCAAAGTGTACTAATGGCAGTGACATGGTTAAGGGGTCAGTCCCCCCTAGGAGCAAAGTGTACTAATGGCAGTGACAGGGTTAAGGGGTCAGTCCCTCCTATGGGCAAAATGTACTAATGGCAGTGACATGGTTAAGGGGTCAGTCCCTCCTAGGAGCAAAGTGTACTAATCGCAGTGACATGGTTAAGGGGTCAGTCCCTCCTAGGAGCAAAGTGTACTAATGGCAGTGACAGGGTTAAGGGGTCAGTCCCTCCTATGGGCAAAATGTACTAATGGCAGTGACATGGTTAAGGGGTCAGTCCCTCCTAGGAGCAAAGTGTACTAATGGCAGTGACATGGTTAAGGGGTCAGTCCCTCCTAGGAGCAAAGTGTACTAATGGCAGTGACATGGTTAAGGGGTCAGTCCCTCCTAGTGGCAAAGTGTACTAATGGCAGTGATATGGTTAAGGGATCAGTCCCTCCTAGGAGCAAAGTGTACTAATGGCAGTGACAGGGTTAAGGGGTCAGTCCCTCCTATGGGCAAAGTGTACTAATGGCAGTGACATGGTTAAGGGGTCAGTCCCTCCTAGGAGCAAAGTGTACTAATGGCAGTGATATGGTTAAGGGATCAGTCCCTCCTAGGAGCAAAGTGTACTAATGGCAGTGACAGGGTTAAGGGGTCAGTCCCTCCTATGGGCAAAATGTACTAATGGCAGTGACATGGTTAAGGGGTCAGTCCCTCCTAGGAGCAACGTGTACTAATGGCAGTGACATGGTTAAGGGGTCAGTCCCTCCTAGGAGCAAAGTGTACTAATGGCAGTGACATGGTTAAGGGTTCAGTCCCTCCTAGGGGCAAAGTGTACTAATGGCAGTGACATGGTTAAGGGTTCAGTCCCTCCTAGGGGCAAAGTGTACTAATGGCAGTGACATGGTTAAGGGGTCAGTCCCTCCTAGGGGCAAAGTGTACTAATGGCAGTGATATGGTTAAGGGGTCAGTCCCTCCTAGGAGCAAAGTGTACTAATGGCAGTGACATTGTTAAGGGGTCAGTCCCTCCTAGGAGCAAAGTGTACTAATGGCAGTGACATGGTTAAGGGGTCAGTCCCCCCTAGGAGCAAAGTGTACTAATGGCAGTGACAGGGTTAAGGGGTCAGTCCCTCCTATGGGCAAAATGTACTAATGGCAGTGACATGGTTAAGGGGTCAGTCCCTCCTAGGAGCAAAGTGTACTAATCGCAGTGACATGGTTAAGGGGTCAGTCCCTCCTAGGAGCAAAGTGTACTAATGGCAGTGACAGGGTTAAGGGGTCAGTCCCTCCTATGGGCAAAATGTACTAATGGCAGTGACATGGTTAAGGGGTCAGTCCCTCCTAGGAGCAAAGTGTACTAATGGCAGTGACATGGTTAAGGGGTCAGTCCCTCCTAGGAGCAAAGTGTACTAATGGCAGTGACATGGTTAAGGGGTCAGTCCCTCCTAGTGGCAAAGTGTACTAATGGCAGTGATATGGTTAAGGGATCAGTCCCTCCTAGGAGCAAAGTGTACTAATGGCAGTGACAGGGTTAAGGGGTCAGTCCCTCCTATGGGCAAAGTGTACTAATGGCAGTGACATGGTTAAGGGGTCAGTCCCTCCTAGGAGCAAAGTGTACTAATGGCAGTGACATGGTTAAGGGTTCAGTCCCTCCTAGGGGCAAAGTGTACTAACGGCAGTGACAGGGTTAAGGGGTCAGTCCCTCCTAGGGACAAAGTGTACTAACGGCAGTGACAGGGTTAAGAGGTCAGTCCCTCCTAGGGGCAAAGTGCACTAATGGCAGTGACATGGTTAAGGGGTCAGTCCCTCCTAGGGGCAAAGTGTACTAATGGCAGTGACATGGTTAAGCGATCAGTCCCTCCTAGGGGCAAAGTGTACTAATGGCAGTGACAGGGTTAAGGGGTCAGTCCCTCCTAGGGGCAAAGTGTACTAATGGCAGTGACATGGTTAAGGGGTCAGTCCCTCCTAGGGGCAAAGTGTACTAATGGCAGTGACATGGTTAAGGGGTCAGTCCCTTCTAGGGCCAAAGTGTACTAATGGCAGTGACATGGTTAAGGGGTCAGTCCCTCCTAGGTGCAAAGTGTACTAATGGCATTGACAGGGTTAAGGGGTCAGTCCCTCCTAGGGGCAAAGTGTACTAATGGCAGTGACAGGGTTAAGGGGTCAGTCCCTCCTATGGGCAAAGTGTACTAATGGCAGTGACATGGTTAAGGGGTCAGTCCCTCCTAGGAGCAAAGTGTACTAATGGCAGTGACATGGTTAAGGGGTCAGTCCCTCCTAGGGGCAAAGTGTACTAACGGCAGTGACAGGGTTAAGGGGTCAGTCCCTCCTAGGGACAAAGTGTACTAACGGCAGTGACAGGGTTAAGAGGTCAGTCCCTCCTAGGGGCAAAGTGCACTAATGGCAGTGACATGGTTAAGGGGTCAGTCCCTCCTAGGGGCAAAGTGTACTAATGGCAGTGACATGGTTAAGCGATCAGTCCCTCCTAGGGGCAAAGTGTACTAATGGCAGTGACAGGGTTAAGGGGTCAGTCCCTCCTAGGGGCAAAGTGTACTAATGGCAGTGACATGGTTAAGGGGTCAGTCCCTTCTAGGGCCAAAGTGTACTAATGGCAGTGACAGGGTTAAGGGGTCAGTCCCTCCTAGGGGCAAAGTGTACTAATGGCAGTGACAGGGTTAAGGGGTCAGTCCCTCCTATGGGCAAAGTGTACTAATGGCAGTGACATGGTTAAGGGGTCAGTCCCTCCTAGGAGCAAAGTGTACTAATGGCAGTGACATGGTTAAGGGGTCAGTCTCTCCTAGGGGCAAAGTGTACTAATGGCAGTGACATGGTTAATGGGTCAGTCCCTCCTAGGGGCAAAGTGTACTAATGGCAGTGACAGGGTTAAGGGGTCAGTCCCTCCTAGGGGCAAAGTGTACTAATGGCAGTGATATGGTTAAGGGATCAGTCCCTCCTAGGAGCAAAGTGTACTAATGGAAGTGACAGGGTTAAGGGGTCAGTCCCTCCTAGGGGCAAAGTGTACTAATGGCAGTGATATGGTTAAGGGATCAGTCCCTCCTAGGAGCAAAGTGTACTAATGGCAGTGACAGGGTTAAGGGGTCAGTCCCTCCTATGGGCAAAATGTACTAATGGCAGTGACATGGTTAAGGGGTCAGTCCCTCCTAGGAGCAAAGTGTACTAATGGCAGTGACATGGTTAAGGGGTCAGTCCCTCCTAGGAGCAAAGTGTACTAATGGCAGTGACATGGTTAAGGGTTCAGTCCCTCCTAGGGGCAAAGTGTACTAATGGCAGTGACATGGTTAAGGGTTCAGTCCCTCCTAGGGGCAAAGTGTACTAATGGCAGTGACAGGGTTAAGGGGTCAGTCCCTCCTATGGGCAAAATGTACTAATGGCAGTGACATGGTTAAGGGGTCAGTCCCTCCTAGGAGCAAAGTGTACTAATGGCAGTGACATGGTTAAGGGGTCAGTCCCTCCTAGGAGCAAAGTGTACTAATGGCAGTGACATGGTTAAGGGGTCAGTCCCTCCTAGGAGCAAAGTGTACTAATGGCAGTGACAGGGTTAAGGGGTCAGTCCCTCCTATGGGCAAAGTGTACTAATGGCAGTGACATGGTTAAGGGGTCAGTCCCTCCTAGGAGCAAAGTGTACTAATGGCAGTGACATGGTTAAGGGTTCAGTCCCTCCTAGGGGCAAAGTGTACTAACGGCAGTGACAGGGTTAAGGGGTCAGTCCCTCCTAGGGACAAAGTGTACTAACGGCAGTGACAGGGTTAAGAGGTCAGTCCCTCCTAGGGGCAAAGTGCACTAATGGCAGTGACATGGTTAAGGGGTCAGTCCCTCCTAGGGGCAAAGTGTACTAATGGCAGTAACATGGTTAAGCGATCAGTCCCTCCTAGGGGCAAAGTGTACTAATGGCAGTGACAGGGTTAAGGGGTCAGTCCCTCCTAGGGGCAAAGTGTACTAATGGCAGTGACATGGTTAAGGGGTCAGTCCCTCCTAGGGGCAAAGTGTACTAATGGCAGTGACATGGTTAAGGGGTCAGTCCCTTCTAGGGCCAAAGTGTACTAATGGCAGTGACATGGTTAAGGGGTCAGTCCCTCCTAGGGGCAAAGTGTACTAATGGCATTGACAGGGTTAAGGGGTCAGTCCCTCCTAGGGGCAAAGTGTACTAATGGCAGTGACAGGGTTAAGGGGTCAGTCCCTCCTATGGGCAAAGTGTACTAATGGCAGTGACATGGTTAAGGGGTCAGTCCCTCCTAGGAGCAAAGTGTACTAATGGCAGTGACATGGTTAAGGGGTCAGTCCCTCCTAGGGGCAAAGTGTACTAACGGCAGTGACAGGGTTAAGGGGTCAGTCCCTCCTAGGGACAAAGTGTACTAACGGCAGTGACAGGGTTAAGAGGTCAGTCCCTCCTAGGGGCAAAGTGCACTAATGGCAGTGACATGGTTAAGGGGTCAGTCCCTCCTAGGGGCAAAGTGTACTAATGGCAGTGACATGGTTAAGCGATCAGTCCCTCCTAGGGGCAAAGTGTACTAATGGCAGTGACAGGGTTAAGGGGTCAGTCCCTCCTAGGGGCAAAGTGTACTAATGGCAGTGACATGGTTAAGGGGTCAGTCCCTTCTAGGGCCAAAGTGTACTAATGGCAGTGACAGGGTTAAGGGGTCAGTCCCTCCTAGGGGCAAAGTGTACTAATGGCAGTGACAGGGTTAAGGGGTCAGTCCCTCCTATGGGCAAAGTGTACTAATGGCAGTGACATGGTTAAGGGGTCAGTCCCTCCTAGGAGCAAAGTGTACTAATGGCAGTGACATGGTTAAGGGGTCAGTCTCTCCTAGGGGCAAAGTGTACTAATGGCAGTGACATGGTTAATGGGTCAGTCCCTCCTAGGGGCAAAGTGTACTAATGGCAGTGACAGGGTTAAGGGGTCAGTCCCTCCTAGGGGCAAAGTGTACTAATGGCAGTGATATGGTTAAGGGATCAGTCCCTCCTAGGAGCAAAGTGTACTAATGGAAGTGACAGGGTTAAGGGGTCAGTCCCTCCTAGGGGCAAAGTGTACTAATGGCAGTGATATGGTTAAGGGATCAGTCCCTCCTAGGAGCAAAGTGTACTAATGGCAGTGACAGGGTTAAGGGGTCAGTCCCTCCTATGGGCAAAATGTACTAATGGCAGTGACATGGTTAAGGGGTCAGTCCCTCCTAGGAGCAAAGTGTACTAATGGCAGTGACATGGTTAAGGGGTCAGTCCCTCCTAGGAGCAAAGTGTACTAATGGCAGTGACATGGTTAAGGGTTCAGTCCCTCCTAGGGGCAAAGTGTACTAATGGCAGTGACATGGTTAAGGGTTCAGTCCCTCCTAGGGGCAAAGTGTACTAATGGCAGTGACATGGTTAAGGGGTCAGTCCCTCCTAGGGGCAAAGTGTACTAATGGCAGTGATATGGTTAAGGGGTCAGTCCCTCCTAGGAGCAAAGTGTACTAATGGCAGTGACATTGTTAAGGGGTCAGTCCCTCCTAGGAGCAAAGTGTACTAATGGCAGTGACATGGTTAAGGGGTCAGTCCCCCCTAGGAGCAAAGTGTACTAATGGCAGTGACAGGGTTAAGGGGTCAGTCCCTCCTATGGGCAAAATGTACTAATGGCAGTGACATGGTTAAGGGGTCAGTCCCTCCTAGGAGCAAAGTGTACTAATCGCAGTGACATGGTTAAGGGGTCAGTCCCTCCTAGGAGCAAAGTGTACTAATGGCAGTGACAGGGTTAAGGGGTCAGTCCCTCCTATGGGCAAAATGTACTAATGGCAGTGACATGGTTAAGGGGTCAGTCCCTCCTAGGAGCAAAGTGTACTAATGGCAGTGACATGGTTAAGGGGTCAGTCCCTCCTAGGAGCAAAGTGTACTAATGGCAGTGACATGGTTAAGGGGTCAGTCCCTCCTAGTGGCAAAGTGTACTAATGGCAGTGATATGGTTAAGGGATCAGTCCCTCCTAGGAGCAAAGTGTACTAATGGCAGTGACAGGGTTAAGGGGTCAGTCCCTCCTATGGGCAAAGTGTACTAATGGCAGTGACATGGTTAAGGGGTCAGTCCCTCCTAGGAGCAAAGTGTACTAATGGCAGTGACATGGTTAAGGGTTCAGTCCCTCCTAGGGGCAAAGTGTACTAACGGCAGTGACAGGGTTAAGGGGTCAGTCCCTCCTAGGGACAAAGTGTACTAACGGCAGTGACAGGGTTAAGAGGTCAGTCCCTCCTAGGGGCAAAGTGCACTAATGGCAGTGACATGGTTAAGGGGTCAGTCCCTCCTAGGGGCAAAGTGTACTAATGGCAGTGACATGGTTAAGCGATCAGTCCCTCCTAGGGGCAAAGTGTACTAATGGCAGTGACAGGGTTAAGGGGTCAGTCCCTCCTAGGGGCAAAGTGTACTAATGGCAGTGACATGGTTAAGGGGTCAGTCCCTCCTAGGGGCAAAGTGTACTAATGGCAGTGACATGGTTAAGGGGTCAGTCCCTTCTAGGGCCAAAGTGTACTAATGGCAGTGACATGGTTAAGGGGTCAGTCCCTCCTAGGGGCAAAGTGTACTAATGGCATTGACAGGGTTAAGGGGTCAGTCCCTCCTAGCGGCAAAGTGTACTAATGGCAGTGACAGGGTTAAGGGGTCAGTCCCTCCTATGGGCAAAGTGTACTAATGGCAGTGACATGGTTAAGGGGTCAGTCCCTCCTAGGAGCAAAGTGTACTAATGGCAGTGACATGGTTAAGGGGTCAGTCCCTCCTAGGGGCAAAGTGTACTAACGGCAGTGACAGGGTTAAGGGGTCAGTCCCTCGTAGGGACAAAGTGTACTAACGGCAGTGACAGGGTTAAGAGGTCAGTCCCTCCTAGGGGCAAAGTGCACTAATGGCAGTGACATGGTTAAGGGGTCAGTCCCTCCTAGGGGCAAAGTGTACTAATGGCAGTGACATGGTTAAGCGATCAGTCCCTCCTAGGGGCAAAGTGTACTAATGGCAGTGACAGGGTTAAGGGGTCAGTCCCTCCTAGGGGCAAAGTGTACTAATGGCAGTGACATGGTTAAGGGGTCAGTCCCTTCTAGGGCCAAAGTGTACTAATGGCAGTGACAGGGTTAAGGGGTCAGTCCCTCCTAGGGGCAAAGTGTACTAATGGCAGTGACAGGGTTAAGGGGTCAGTCCCTCCTAGGGGCAAAGTGTACTAATGGCAGTGACAGAGTTAAGGGGTCTGTCCCTCCTAGGGGCAAAGTGTACTAATGGCAGTGACAGGGTTAAGGGGTCTGTCCCTCCTAGGGGCAAAGTGTACTAATGGCAGTGACATGGTTAAGGGGTCTGTCCCTCCTAGGGGCAAAGTGTACTAATGGCAGTGACATGGTTAAGGGGTCAGTCCCTCCTAGGGGCAAAGTGTACTAATGGCAGTGACATGGTTAAGGGGTCAGTCCCTCCTAAGGGCAAAGTGTACTAATTGCAGTGACATGGTTAAGGGGTCAGTCCCTCCTAGGGGCAAAGTGTACTAATGGCAGTGACAGGGTTAAGGGGTCAGTCCCTCCTAGGGGCAAAGTGTACTAATGGCAGTGACAGGGTTAAGGGGTCTGTCCCTCCTAGGGGCAAAGTGTACTAATGGCAGTGACAGGGTTAAGGGGTCTGTCCCTCCTAGGGGCAAAGTGTACTAATGGCAGTGACATGGTTAAGGAGTCTGTCCCTCCTAGGGGCAAAGTGTACTAATGGCAGTGACATGGTTAAGGGGTCAGTCCCTCCTAGGGGCAAAGTGTACTAATGGCAGTGACATGGTTAAGGGGTCAGTCCCTCCTAGGAGCAAAGTGTACTAATGGCAAGGGAGATCATGTTTGGCATTCCTAACGGGATCTGATAGGCAGGGGAACGTAATGTCTGGCACGCACAGGGTAAGGGACCTTCATCTGTACAACTTCCAGGAGAGCCGGAATATGATAGAAACTTTCAAATACATGTAGCCAGGTCCCCTCTGGCTCCCCAAACATTCGGTTCTCTCTCTCTCCCTGCGACAGCATGAGGGCAGTTGCAGGGGTGATTGCGTCACCGGGGGCTCCCGGTGACATCAGCTACAGGGCGCCGCCATCTTGTGTGTGTTTGCGCATACGCGGAAGCTCGCGCACGCGCAGTATAGCCCCAGATGCGATACGACAGCCATTACAGGGAGTGAGAAGAGACGCTCCATATCAGGGACATCCCCCAGTTCGCACATGCGCAGTTAGCAGCGGCGGCGGCCATTACACAGCGCGCACGAGGCCCCAATGTTAAAGAGAGCCACCCAGGACTACAATTCCCAGCAGCCTCTGGGTACTGCCCTTTCACCCTGGTCACAGGCAGCCAGACAGCCAATAAGGCTGACAGATTCTCATGCTGCAAAGTTGCCATAATGTTGTGTGAATACAGGGATTGTCAGTTAGGAGCTGGGACACAGAGAGGGGAGGGTGTTTTTGTGCAGGGAGGAAAGTAGCCTCCTGCACTAGGCCAGAAGTCTCCCCTTAGCCCCAGCTAGGCCCTACTCACCTCAGCTTGTGGTTACTACAGGGACTCCCCTTAGACTAGGGACAGGGTCCTGTAGAACCTAGACAAGTGAGGGTCCAGCCAGGAAACATGACTATCCTGGCAATTGCTGTGAAGGTAATACATCCTCTGCGTTAGCAGAGAAAAGAGACATTATAAAGGTGGATCACTCCATGCGGGAGCCACCCACCTTTGAGGCGGAGGCATCTTGGATCATCTCCTTGAGCAAGGGATTCCAAGCAAAGGTCATCTGCGCACCCGGTAGCAGGAGCACAGGGCAGGTATTATCCAAGTCACCAAGTGCACCACCTATACACTTCATCTTAGTGGGCAGCGCTGTTCCACACGTGGGTGGGGTTGTGGGACTCTTGGGACTTTGGGTACAAGGACTTTGGGGATACTGTGTAAGGAGGTTATAGCCCAGTTAGGGGCAAAGTTATAGCTGCCAGCTAGTGGCAGAGGATGGCATATATATCGTTGTGCATACTGATGATGTTGCACTGTGAAAGTATGATAATCTGTGTTGTGTTGCTATACAATATGATGTGATGTGATGTTATTGTGTTATTTGCTCGTTCAGTAAACCTTTTAGCCATAACCCTGGTGTATGTGGTTTCTGGGTGGGTTCCTATGCTAGGCCCATTCTACATTCCTATAGAATCCTACATAGGTGGAGGCGCTGACCGACGAGAACGTTCCAGAGATTCACCCCAGGCTCTCACTAGCGGAGGCTCAGGCCTCCTGTGAGCCTGACAGGTATAACGCACCACACCAGGTAACATATAGGTTCCCCGCACACACACACTATATGCGATTGGATGGGGGGGAATACCCGTTACATACATAAAGAGTTTCAATGCGATGCAGGAGGGAAGCATGTTTCAGAGAGAGAGACGAGCTAGGACAAGACGTCATTCTCTGACGCTGGAGGGTGGGAGGCTCAGGGGAGATGTGAGGAGGTCCTTCTTCGTGGAATGGGTGGTGGATCCGTGGAATAGCTTCCCAGCAGAGGTGGTAGGGGCTAACACAGTAAGGGAATTCAAACACAAAAAAAAGCTGGAGGATCTTATAGGTTTTCCAGCAGATAGGAAAATGGGCAGATTGGGCCACGTGGTTCTTATCTGCCGTCACATTCCGTATTTCTACAGTAAAAAAAACAGAGCTTTCCAAAAACGCTCAGACATCAGAACCGTCTATTTTTGCACCAAAATGTTTTCAGGTTTATTTTCATTTCACCGAAAACGTAACGTCGGCTGGAAATAACGAGACAAGAAAACCCGAAGGTGGTTCCTCAAAAACACTAAAATAGGTAGCTTGGGTTCTTCATCAGTCTCGGGCAGGGAAGCTTCCAAGCAAGTGGAGCTCCCCCACCCTCCCCCCCGAGTGGACCCCCCCCCCCCGAGTGGACCCCCCCCCATCAAGGAATTGTTCATTATAAAACCCATCGGAACTACACACCATATTAACCCTTTCGCTGTTGGAAGGGGAGGTGGGGCAGGGCCGTGCGATGCAGGCGACTCTGGCAGGGAAAGGGTTAAAAATCACATGCAGGTTATAATACCAGACCTGCCAAGCGTCGCTGATATTCTGAGCGCCTCGCTGATTTTGGTCCGTGATCGTCGATATCTTAGATGAGCTTGCAGGGTGCAAAGTATCTGACTACTATGGATTTGTAAAATATACTGGACATCTAACGAGCTTATTAGGTGTCCAGTATATTTTACAATTGTGTTTCAGCTAGTCTTGGCTGATTGGAGGGTGGCAACCTCCTACTTAATTGAAGCTCACCCCCTCCCACATTTAAATGGTTAAGGGCTCACTCCATAGCATCTTCCACACAGGGGAACTTTTTTGCTTGCAGGATGGTTGTGACAACTCTAATACAGAGTGCTTTTCCTGGTAATGTACAGGTTAATAAAGGCTTCAATCAGACTTAGAACTTTGCAACTAATATTGACAGATTTACTATAAATCATTTTTCCTGTTATTACACGGGTTATTAAGAATTTATATTAGCGTTAGGGACCCCTGAATTGTGGTCTGCCGTGAAGTTGGCTCAGGGTCTTACAACAATTTTGGCCAAAAATGTCAAACTAAAAGACCATTTTACTTAATAGATATTTATACATATATATTTAGGCACTGTACCGTGTATGAGTTTCACTGGATGTGCTAAAACTGAGCTCTGTCTGTGTTTTATGTTCTGTCTCTGGTTTTACTATGGATTTGTCCAAAGGGTATTGGCAAATCCCTCTGACCCAGGAGGCACAGGGGAAGTCAACCTAAACAAAATAGTGTTCGTGGCGCAAAGTGATAAAACAGTTAATATGTGCGAATGATCCCAGTGTTAGTTAGCCCTGAAAAACACATAATACTGTAATTCCAGGTCAGCAGACTCTTTGTAGACCCTCATATGAAGAAAAGAACACAAATGCAGAGAGTACAGTATAGTGCATTATCATTTACTTGAGATGACAAACAACACAGAGGGGAATGGTAACACACTCACACTCTCCCCGCTGGTAACACACTCACACTTTCCCCGCTGGTAAGTAAACAAGAAGTGACTTCGGGCCCACTTCAACCCTTCTCCTTAGATGATAGTTCCCAATGCCACCGCTCCACTTCTCCACTTCTCAGTCAGGAACAAACCATGATTGCCTCTGCCAGCGTCTCTCACCCGCAGTAGGGGCACTCCGCCGCATCACGGTCGTCTCAGCAGTCTCCTTCCAATCAGGGCTTCTCATGAGATTGGGTACGGTGGCCTCAAAGCATCAAAAAAGCCCAACCTGACCCCAGAATACCACCAGAAAGAATGCCTGGCCATCGTTTCGGCTCTGTGGAAACTGCAGCCCTATTTGTATGGCAAGTCATTCACTGTGATTACTGATCACGATCCTTTAAGTTGGCTACAAAGGGTGTCGGGGAGAATGTCAAGTTACTTCGCTGGAGCCTTGCCCTTCAAGAATTTGACTTTACCATACAGCACAAGAAGGGTAGTGAGCATGGTAATGCTGATGGACTCTCCTGACAGGACATCCCGAGTGAGCCAAGAGCCTCAAGGATTCCAGGCTTGAGGAGCCACCAGAAGAGGTGACTGACACAGAGCCTTCATCTTGAGGGGGACGTATGATGGTGAGGGGGTAACCAGGCTCTTAATAAATGTCAAGCTCTGTTTTGATTACCTCTGATCCGAGTATGAGGGTTCAGGAGTGTTAGCTCTTGAGCCCAGTATCATTACATGCATAACCTGTCATTTGCGTTAATAAATACTTTTTGTGTTTTTACCTTTCAAGGGATGCAAGCGAGCAGGGATTGCTAGGGGATGAGTTTCAAGGGGGTTTTGCGGAGAAATTGTTGTCAGAATGTGCCTAGGTAGTTGGGGTCCGGAGTTGTCGGTTCCCCTAAAAATGTACCCGGGAATCATGCCTGATTCTCGGAAACTTGTAGGCACATTGTACCGGCAATATCTCCCCTTGAAAACGCAAGCGCGACTCACCGCTAGGGTTTCCTGCTTCAGCATAGCCCAGAAAGGTGAATGGGGCAAAAGGATGAAAAGTGTCCCTGTAACTATAAAGGGTCCCTAGGTTAAGGGGGACACCCAGTTAATGCCCAGGTAGCCCAGAACCTATATTGGAGTTCTTGGGTGATCCATCTGTAGATAACGTTGTGAAGGGACTCCCAGAGTGGAGTCTAAGTCCAGTAGCTAGTGTGTGGGGAATAAGGGCTGATAGAAATAAAAGTGCATCTTTCTATTCTATTTCCCGTAACCAGAGACTTAGACGGGTAGTAAGATATATTCTATTAATACTGTAATGGTGCTGTTATGTACTGTTGTGCACTATAAATGAGCTGGGACTTTCAGAACCGATGTTCCGACAGGCTGCCAGGGCTACCAAGTTGGTGCTAGTAAGTCTGCTGGACATTGGAGTTGAAAGCCACCAGAGGATGCCTGAGGTGTGAAAGCCATTTGGGTAACAGGGAAAGGTTCAAGTACCCACGTCTTGGGATCAATGGCAGTCGTCCGGGCTGCCATTTGTTCTGCCAGACCTAGAGGAGGCTGACCCAGCGGGTGACAGTGAGATAGCAGGGATGGAGATGGCAAACAGGCGCATGTCCCTTGGCAATTTCAGATTTCCCACAAACCCGGCATTCCATACCGGCTTTGTTCTGATTGGCTACTGAGAAAGTTCCCACGCTCTGATTGGCTGTAGTATTCTGTGAATTCTCTGAGCCAAAGAGTGTTCAGATTTCCGGCGGTAGAAGTGCAGGCGGGCTTTTTAAAAGTGCTCTTGCGTGAATAGCAGAGCACCGGCTTCAGAAAATTCTGCCCGGAAAATATTCTAAGTCCCACTTTTGGCGGCCAAGTTCTAATAATCGAACGTAGCGGTCGCGGCTGGGATTGCAAGTCGATTTTAGTACCAGGAGTTTGGTACTGCAGTAACCCCCGGTCAAAAGGAGTCCAAGTTCTCAGAAGAGAAGGGAGCTGTGGCGTGTGTAACCTCATGCCCGATTTGGGAACCAAAAGATTTTGGGCTAAGTCCCGATCAGGGGAAAACTTTTATTTAGAGTTCCCTGCACCTAGAACAGTCTGATTTTCGACCCCCAGTAAGTGTACTTTTCATCTGAATCTTATGTTCCACTGTGTGTGTGTGTGTGTGTGTGTGTGTGTGCCTATTTCTGTGAATAAACTACAATTTATTTCATTATCTTGTTTTGCTCAATGAATGTTCCTGGTAAAGGTGTACAATAAACATATATATATATATATATATATATATATATATATATATATATATATATATATATATATATAAATCAATGACTTGGATTGCTCCTTTCACTGGTCTGTAGTGACCACCATATTTATATCATTTACTCTTTTATTATTGTAAGTCATGATGTTCTAGAGACACTGAAACAGTGAGTAACAACACTGACTCAGATAACAATGACACTGCGTGTGAAGCAGGGGAAGCTTGTTCAAGTCCCGGTGTCGGCTCCTTGTGACCTTGGGCAAGTTACTTTATCTCCCTGTGCCTCAGGAACCACAATCACAGAGTGTAAGCTTCTCTGGGCAGGGACTGTCTGTAACAATCCTCTATGCTGCATACTGTCATTGTGATGTGGTTTATGTCCCATTTGGAGAAAAGTACGATGAAATTAAAATAATATTATTATTATTATTACATGTGACTGTGAGCACACAGCAAGCAAAGTAAGTAGCCCTAGTGACTATGTAAGGAGTGCATCTCTCTTATGTAACTTGATCCACTTTCGGTTAAAACCCCTAATATATATATTCTATATATCCTGCATGTAAATATGTTTTACAGTGCTCTTCTCTTGTTACTATTATGGAGGAGTAAAGACACTGCCTCTGGCACTGAGTTTGAATCAGGGGAACCTGGTTCAGTTTCCGGTGTCGGCTCCTTGTGACCTTGAGCAAGTCACTTTATCTCCCTGTGCCTCAGGCACCAACATAAGATTGTAAGCTCCATGGGGCAGGGACTGTATCTACAAAATGTCTCTGTAAAACTAACAGCGCTATACAAGAACAAACAATTATAATTATAGGGAAGAAGTGACATGAGGCAATCCTATACAATTTCCTTTGCAGTTATGTCGAAAGACGTTTTAGGCAATTGCTATGAAAAGCCTTTTTTTAACGTTACCGCTTTGAGGCTGGAAGAAGCTGCCAGAGATTTGTCTGAATTTCAGACACCTGAAAAACTAGGGTTTTTTGTATTAGGGTAATTTTAAATACAATTAAAGACTGGAAAATTATATTTCATTTTCCCCCCAAGCATTTATAACATCGGCATCGCGCATGCATGAACTGCAAGAGCCCCTCGCGCATGCATGAACTGCAAGAGCCCATCGCGCATGCATGAACTGCAAGAGCCCCTCGCGCATGCATGAACTGCAAGAGCCCCTCGCGCATGCACAAACTGCAAGGGCCCATCGCGCATGCACGAATTGCAAGAACCCATTGCGCATGCACGAACTTCAAGGGCCCATTGCGCATGCACGAACTGAAAGAGCCCCTCGCGCATGCACGAACTGCAAGAGCCCCTCGCGCATGCATGAACTGCAAGAGCCCCTCGCGCATGCATGAACTGCAAGAGCCCCTCGCGCATGCACAAACTGCAAGAGCCCCTCGCGCATGCATGAACTGCAAGAGCCCCTCGCGCATGCATGAACTGCAAGAGCCCCTCGCGCATGCATGAACTGCAAGAGCCCCTCGCGCATGCACAAACTGCAAGGGCCCATCGCGCATGCACAAATTGCAAGAACCCATTGCGCATGCACGAACTTCAAGGGCCCATTGCGCATGCACGAACTGCAAGAGCCCCTCGCGCATGCACGAACTGCAAGAGCCCCTCGCGCATGCACGAATTGCAAGAACCCATCGCGCATGCACGAACTTCAAGGGCCCATTGCGCATGCACGAACTGCAAGAGCCCCTCGCGCATGCACAAACTGCAAGAGCCCCTCGCGCATGCACGAATTGCAAGAGCCCCTCGCGCATGCACGAACTTCAAGGGCCCATTGCGCATGCACGAACTGCAAGAGCCCCTCGCGCATGCACAAACTGCAAGAGCCCCTCGCGCATGCACGAACTGCAAGAGCCCCTCGCGCATGCACAAACTGCAAGGGCCCATCGCGCATGCACGAATTGAAAGAACCCATCGCGCATGCACGAACTGCAAGAGCCCCTCGCGCATGCATGAACTGCAAGAGCCCATCGCGCATGCACGAACTGCAAGAGCCCATCGCGCATGCACGAACTGCAAGAGCCCCTCGCGCATGCACGAACTGCAAGAGCCCCTCACGCATGCATGAACTGCAAGAGCCCATCGCGCATGCATGAACTGCAAGAGCCCCTCACGCATGCACGAACTGCAAGAGCCCATCGCGCATGCACGAACTGCAAGAGCCCCTCACGCATGCACGAACTGCAAGAGCCCCTCACGCATGCATGAACTGCAAGAGCCCATCGCGCATGCATGAACTGCAAGAGCCCCTCACGCATGCACGAACTGCAAGAGCCCATCGCGCATGCACGAACTGCAACAGCCCCTCACGCATGCACGAACTGCAAGAGCCCATCGCGCATGCGCACGAGCGACTGGCAGGTGCTAAATAAACGTGACAGTTTAAAAAAAAAAAAAAAAGACAAACAGCAAAAACCCGGGACGTCTGGTCGCCCTATTTCAATGGGAAAATAGCTTGTTACGCTCCTCTGTTTCTCAACTTACGTTAAACAGCTAAATGTTAACACATAGTTACCGTCACGTTATTGGGAGTTATAGGGACTGGATGGGAGTAACACTAAGACATACTTACCGTCACGTTATTGGGAGTTATAGGGTCTGGATGGGAGTAACACTAAGACATACTTACCGTCACGTTATTGGGAGTTATAGGGTCTGGATGGGAGTAACACTAAGACATACTTACCGTCACGTTATTGGGAGTTATAGGGTCTGGATGGGAGTAACACTAAGACATACTTACTGTCACGTTATTGGGAGTTATAGGGTCTGGATGGGAGTAACACTAAGACATACTTACCGTCACGTTATTGGGAGTTATAGGGTCTGGATGGGAGTAACACTAAGACATACTTACCGTCACGTTATTGGGAGTTATAGGGTCTGGATGGGAGTAACACTAAGACATACTTACCGTCACGTTATTGGGAGTTATAGGGTCTGGATGGGAGTAACACTAAGACATACTTACCGTCACGTTATTGGGAGTTATAGGGTCTGGATGGGAGTAACACTAAGACATACTTACTGTCACGTTATTGGGAGTTATAGGATCTGGATGGGACTAACACTAAGACACACTTACCGTCACGTTACTGGGAGTTATAGGGTCTGGATGGGACTAACACTAAGACATACTTACCGTCACGTTATTGGGAGTTATAGGGTCTGGATGGGAGTAACACTAAGACATACTTACCGTCACGTTATTGGGAGTTATAGGGCCTGGATGGGAGTAACACTAAGACATACTTACCGTCACGTTATTGGGAGTTATAGGGTCTGGATGGGACTAACACTAAGACATACTTACCGTCACGTTACTGGGAGTTATAGGGCCTGGAAAGGACTAACACTAAGACATACTTACCGTCACGTTATTGGGAGTTATAGGGTCTGGATGGGACTAACACTAAGACATACTTACCGTCACGTTATTGGGAGTTATAGGGTCTGGATGGGAGTAACACTAAGACATACTTACCATCACGTTATTGGGAGTTATAGGGTCTGGATGGGAGTAACACTAAGACATACTTACCGTCACGTTATTGGGAGTTATAGGGTCTGGATGGGACTAACACTAAGACACACTTACCGTCACGTTATTGGGAGTTATAGGGTCTGGATGGGAGTAACACTAAGACATACTTACCATCACGTTATTGGGAGTTATAGGGTCTGGATGGGAGTAACACTAAGACATACTTACCGTCACGTTATTGGGAGTTATAGGGTCTGGATGGGAGTAACACTAAGACATACTTACCGTCACGTTATTGGGAGTTATAGGGTCTGGATGGGAGTAACACTAAGACATAGTTACCGTCACGTTATGGGAAGTTATAGGGACTGGATGGGAGTAACACTAAGACATACTTACCGTCACGTTATTGGGAGTTATAGGGTCTGGATGGGACTAACACTAAGACATACTTACCGTCACATTATTGGAAGTTATAGGGACTGGATGGGAGTAACACTAAGACATACTTACTGTCACGTTACTGGGAGTTATAGGATCTGGATGGGAGTAACACTAAGACACACTTACCGTCACGTTATTGGGAGTTATAGGGACTGGATGGGAGTAACACTAAGACATAGTTACCGTCACGTTATGGGAAGTTATAGGGACTGGATGGGAGTAACACTAAGACATACTTACCGTCACATTATTGGAAGTTATAGGGACTGGATGGGAGTAACACTAAGACATACTTACCTTCACGTTATTGGAAGATATAGGGTCTGGATGGGAGTAACACTAAGACATACTTACCGTCACGTTATTGGGAGTTATAGGGACTGGATGGGAGTAACACTAAGACATACTTACCGTCACGTTATTGGAAGTTATAGGGTCTGGATGGGAGTAACACTAAGACATACTTACCGTCACGTTATTGGAAGTTATAGGGTCTGGATGGGAGTAACACTAAGACATACTTACCGTCACGTTATTGGGAGTTATAGGGTCTGGATGGGAGTAACACTAAGACATACTTACCGTCACGTTATTGGAAGATATAGGGTCTGGATGGGAGTAACACTAAGACATACTTACCGTCACGTTATTGGAAGTTATAGGGTCTGGATGGGAGTAACACTAAGACATACTTACCGTCACGTTATTGGGAGTTATAGGGTCTGGATGGGAGTAACACTAAGACATACTTACCATCACGTTATTGGGAGTTATAGGGTCTGGATGGGAGTAACACTAAGACATACTTACTGTCACGTTATTGGAAGTTATAGGGTCTGGATGGGAGTAACACTAAGACATACTTACCGTCACGTTATTGGAAGTTATAGGGTCTGGATGGGAGTAACACTAAGACATACTTACCGTCACGTTATTGGGAGTTATAGGGTCTGGATGGGAGTAACACTAAGACATACTTACCATCACGTTATTGGGAGTTATAGGGTCTGGATGGGAGTAACACTAAGACATACTTACTGTCACGTTATTGGGAGTTATAGGGTCTGGATGGGAGTAACACTAAGACATACTTACCATCACGTTATTGGGAGTTATAGGGTCTGGATGGGAGTAACACTAAGACATACTTACTGTCACGTTATTGGAAGTTATAGGGTCTGGGTGGGAGTAACACTAAGACATACTTACCGTCACGTTATTGGGAGTTATAGGGTCTGGATGGGAGTAACACTAAGACATACTTACCATCACGTTATTGGAAGTTATAGGGTCTGGGTGGGAGTAACACTAAGACATACTTACCGTCACGTTATTGGGAGTTATAGGGACTGGATGGGAGTAAGACTAAGACATACTTACTGTCACGTTACTGGGAGTTATAGGGTCTGGATGGGAGTAACACTAAGACATACTTACCGTCACGTTATTGGAAGTTATAGGGACTGGATGGGAGTAACACTAAGACATACTTACCGTCACATTATGGGAAGTTATAGGGTCTGGATGGGAGTAACACTAAGACATACTTACCATCACGTTATTGGGAGTTATAGGGTCTGGATGGGAGTAACACTAAGACATACTTACTGTCACGTTATTGGGAGTTATAGGGTCTGGATGGGAGTAACACTAAGACATACTTACTGTCACGTTACTGGGAGTTATAGGATCTGGATGGGAGTAACACTAAGACATACTTACCGTCACGTTATTGGGAGTTATAGGGTCTGGATGGGAGTAACACTAAGACACACTTACCGTCACGTTACTGGGAGTTATAGGGTCTGGATGGGAGTAACACTAAGACATACTTACCGTCACGTTATTGGGAGTTATAGGGTCTGGATGGGAGTAACACTAAGACATACTTACCGTCACGTTATTGGGAGTTATAGGGTCTGGATGGGAGTAACACTAAGACATACTTACTGTCACGTTACTGGGAGTTATAGGATCTGGATGGGAGTAACACTAAGACACACTTACCGTCACGTTACTGGGAGTTATAGGGTCTGGATGGGAGTAACACTAAGACATACTTACCGTCACGTTATTGGGAGTTATAGGGTCTGGATGGGAGTAACACTAAGACATACTTACCATCACGTTATTGGGAGTTATAGGGTCTGGATGGGAGTAACACTAAGACATACTTACTGTCACGTTATTGGGAGTTATAGGGTCTGGATGGGAGTAACACTAAGACATACTTACCATCACGTTATTGGGAGTTATAGGGTCTGGATGGGAGTAACACTAAGACATACTTACCATCACGTTATTGGAAGTTATAGGGTCTGGGTGGGAGTAACACTAAGACATACTTACCGTCACGTTATTGGGAGTTATAGGGACTGGATGGGAGTAAGACTAAGACATACTTACTGTCACGTTACTGGGAGTTATAGGGTCTGGATGGGAGTAACACTAAGACATACTTACCGTCACGTTATTGGAAGTTATAGGGACTGGATGGGAGTAACACTAAGACATACTTACCGTCACATTATGGGAAGTTATAGGGTCTGGATGGGAGTAACACTAAGACATACTTACCATCACGTTATTGGGAGTTATAGGGTCTGGATGGGAGTAACACTAAGACATACTTACTGTCACGTTATTGGGAGTTATAGGGTCTGGATGGGAGTAACACTAAGACATACTTACCGTCACGTTATTGGGAGTTATAGGGTCTGGATGGGAGTAACACTAAGACACACTTACCGTCACGTTACTGGGAGTTATAGGGTCTGGATGGGAGTAACACTAAGACATACTTACCGTCACGTTATTGGGAGTTATAGGGTCTGGATGGGAGTAACACTAAGACATACTTACCGTCACGTTATTGGGAGTTATAGGGTCTGGATGGGAGTAACACTAAGACATACTTACTGTCACGTTACTGGGAGTTATAGGATCTGGATGGGAGTAACACTAAGACACACTTACCGTCACGTTACTGGGAGTTATAGGGTCTGGATGGGAGTAACACTAAGACATACTTACCGTCACGTTATTGGGAGTTATAGGGACTGGATGGGAGTAACACTAAGACATACTTACCGTCACGTTATTGGAAGTTATAGGGTCTGGATGGGAGTAACACTAAGACATACTTACCGTCACGTTATTGGAAGTTATAGGGTCTGGATGGGAGTAACACTAAGACATACTTACCGTCACGTTATTGGGAGTTATAGGGACTGGATGGGAGTAACACTAAGACATACTTACCGTCACGTTATTGGGAGTTATAGGGACTGGATGGGAGTAACACTAAGACATACTTACCGTCACGTTATTTGAATTTATAGGGTCTGGATGGGAGTAAAACTAAGACATACTTACCGTCACGTTATTGGAAGTTATAGGGTCTGGATGGGAGTAACACTAAGACATACTTACCGTCACGTTATTGGGAGTTATAGGGTCTGGATGGGAGTAACACTAAGACATACTTACCATCACGTTATTGGGAGTTATAGGGTCTGGATGGGAGTAACACTAAGACATACTTACTGTCACGTTATTGGAGTTATAGGGTCTGGATGGGAGTAACACTAAGACATACTTACCATCACGTTATTGGGAGTTATAGGGTCTGGATGGGAGTAACACTAAGACATACTTACTGTCACGTTATTGGAAGTTATAGGGTCTGGGTGGGAGTAACACTAAGACATACTTACCGTCACGTTATTGGGAGTTATAGGGTCTGGATGGGAGTAACACTAAGACATACTTACCGTCACGTTATTGGAAGTTATAGGGTCTGGGTGGGAGTAACACTAAGACATACTTACCGTCACGTTATTGGGAGTTATAGGGACTGGATGGGAGTAAGACTAAGACATACTTACTGTCACGTTACTGGGAGTTATAGGGTCTGGATGGGAGTAACACTAAGACATACTTACCGTCACGTTATTGGAAGTTATAGGGACTGGATGGGAGTAACACTAAGACATACTTACCGTCACATTATGGGAAGTTATAGGGTCTGGATGGGAGTAACACTAAGACATACTTACCATCACGTTATTGGGAGTTATAGGGTCTGGATGGGAGTAACACTAAGACATACTTACTGTCACGTTATTGGGAGTTATAGGGTCTGGATGGGAGTAACACTAAGACATACTTACCGTCACGTTACTGGGAGTTATAGGGCCTGGATGGGACTAACACTAAGACACACTTACCGTCACGTTACTGGGAGTTATAGGGTCTGGATGGGACTAACACTAAGACATACTTACCGTCACGTTATTGGGAGTTATAGGGTCTGGATGGGACTAACACTAAGACATACTTACTGTCATGTTACTGGGAGTTATAGGATCTGGATGGGAGTAACACTAAGACATACTTACCATCACGTTACTGGGAGTTATAGGGTCTGGATGGGAGTAACACTAAGACATACTTACCGTCACGTTATTGGGAGTTATAGGGTCTGGATGGGAGTAACACTAAGACATACTTACTGTCACGTTACTGGGAGTTATAGGATCTGGATGGGAGTAACACTAAGACACACTTACCGTCACGTTACTCGGAGTTATAGGGTCTGGATGGGAGTAACACTAAGACATACTTACCGTCACGTTATTGGAAGTTATAGGACCTGGATGGGACTAACACTAAGGCATACTTACCGTCACGTTACTGGGAGTTATAGGGACTGGATGGGAGTAACACTAAGACATACTTACCGTCACATTATGGGAAGTTATAGGGTCTGGATGGGAGTAACACTAAGACATACTTACCATCACGTTATTGGGAGTTATAGGGTCTGGATGGGAGTAACACTAAAACATACTTACCGTCACGTTACTGGGAGTTATAGGATCTGGATGGGAGTAACACTAAGACACACTTACCGTCACGTTACTGGGAGTTATAGGGTCTGGGTGGGAGTAAAAGTAAGACATACTTACTGTCACGTTACTGGGAATTATAGGGTCTGCATGGGACTAACACTAAGACATACTTACCGTCACGTTATTGGGAGTTATAGGGTCTGGATGGGAGTAACACTAAGACATACTTACCGTCACGTTATTGGGAGTTATAGGGCCTGGATGGGAGTAACACTAAGACATACTTACCGTCACGTTATTGGGAGTTATAGGGTCTGGATGGGACTAACACTAAGACATACTTACCGTCACGTTACTGGGAGTTATAGGGCCTGGATGGGACTAACACTAAGACACACTTACCGT
Source organism: Ascaphus truei (assembly GCF_040206685.1). NCBI lineage: Eukaryota > Metazoa > Chordata > Amphibia > Anura > Ascaphidae > Ascaphus > Ascaphus truei. The sequence goes on from NC_134497.1 coordinate 48,148,911, forward strand.
CACGTTACTGGGAGTTATAGGGTCTGGATGGGACTAACACTAAGACATACTTACCGTCACGTTATTGGGAGTTATAGGGTCTGGATGGGACTAACACTAAGACATACTTACCGTCACGTTATTGGAAGATATAGGGACTGGATGGGAGTAACACTAAGACATACTTACCGTCACGTTATTGGGAGTTATAGGGTCTGGATGGGACTAACACTAAGACATACTTACCGTCACGTTATTGGGAGTTATAGGGTCTGGATGGGAGTAACACTAAGACATACTTACCATCACGTTATTGGGAGTTATAGGGTCTGGATGGGAGTAACACTAAGACATACTTACCGTCACGTTATTGGGAGTTATAGGGTCTGGATGGGACTAACACTAAGACACACTTACCGTCACGTTATTGGGAGTTATAGGGTCTGGATGGGAGTAACACTAAGACATACTTACCATCACGTTATTGGGAGTTATAGGGTCTGGATGGGAGTAACACTAAGACATACTTACCGTCACGTTATTGGGAGTTATAGGGTCTGGATGGGAGTAACACTAAGACATACTTACCGTCACGTTATTGGGAGTTATAGGGTCTGGATGGGAGTAACACTAAGACATAGTTACCGTCACGTTATGGGAAGTTATAGGGACTGGATGGGAGTAACACTAAGACATACTTACCGTCACGTTATTGGGAGTTATAGGGTCTGGATGGGACTAACACTAAGACATACTTACCGTCACATTATTGGAAGTTATAGGGACTGGATGGGAGTAACACTAAGACATACTTACTGTCACGTTACTGGGAGTTATAGGATCTGGATGGGAGTAACACTAAGACACACTTACCGTCACGTTATTGGGAGTTATAGGGACTGGATGGGAGTAACACTAAGACATAGTTACCGTCACGTTATGGGAAGTTATAGGGACTGGATGGGAGTAACACTAAGACATACTTACCGTCACATTATTGGAAGTTATAGGGACTGGATGGGAGTAACACTAAGACATACTTACCGTCACGTTATTGGAAGATATAGGGTCTGGATGGGAGTAACACTAAGACATACTTACCGTCACGTTATTGGGAGTTATAGGGACTGGATGGGAGTAACACTAAGACATACTTACCGTCACGTTATTGGAAGTTATAGGGTCTGGATGGGAGTAACACTAAGACATACTTACCGTCACGTTATTGGAAGTTATAGGGTCTGGATGGGAGTAACACTAAGACATACTTACCGTCACGTTATTGGGAGTTATAGGGTCTGGATGGGAGTAACACTAAGACATACTTACCGTCACGTTATTGGAAGATATAGGGTCTGGATGGGAGTAACACTAAGACATACTTACCGTCACGTTATTGGAAGTTATAGGGTCTGGATGGGAGTAACACTAAGACATACTTACCGTCACGTTATTGGGAGTTATAGGGTCTGGATGGGAGTAACACTAAGACATACTTACCTTCACGTTATTGGGAGTTATAGGGTCTGGATGGGAGTAACACTAAGACATACTTACTGTCACGTTATTGGAAGTTATAGGGTCTGGATGGGAGTAACACTAAGACATACTTACCGTCACGTTATTGGAAGTTATAGGGTCTGGATGGGAGTAACACTAAGACATACTTACCGTCACGTTATTGGGAGTTATAGGGTCTGGATGGGAGTAACACTAAGACATACTTACCATCACGTTATTGGGAGTTATAGGGTCTGGATGGGAGTAACACTAAGACATACTTACTGTCACGTTATTGGGAGTTATAGGGTCTGGATGGGAGTAACACTAAGACATACTTACCATCACGTTATTGGGAGTTATAGGGTCTGGATGGGAGTAACACTAAGACATATTTACTGTCACGTTATTGGGAGTTATAGGGACTGGATGGGAGTAACACTAAGACATAGTTACCGTCACGTTATGGGAAGTTTTAGGGACTGGATGGGAGTAACACTAAGACATACTTACCGTCACATTATTGGAAGTTATAGGGACTGGATGGGAGTAACACTAAGACATACTTACCGTCACGTTATTGGAAGATATAGGGTCTGGATGGGAGTAACACTAAGACATACTTACCGTCACGTTATTGGGAGTTATAGGGACTGGATGGGAGTAACACTAAGACATACTTACCGTCACGTTATTGGAAGTTATAGGGTCTGGATGGGAGTAACACTAAGACATACTTACCGTCACGTTATTGGAAGTTATAGGGTCTGGATGGGAGTAACACTAAGACATACTTACCGTCACGTTATTGGGAGTTATAGGGTCTGGATGGGAGTAACACTAAGACATACTTACCGTCACGTTATTGGAAGATATAGGGTCTGGATGGGAGTAACACTAAGACATACTTACCGTCACGTTATTGGAAGTTATAGGGTCTGGATGGGAGTAACACTAAGACATACTTACCGTCACGTTATTGGGAGTTATAGGGTCTGGATGGGAGTAACACTAAGACATACTTACCATCACGTTATTGGGAGTTATAGGGTCTGGATGGGAGTAACACTAAGACATACTTACTGTCACGTTATTGGAAGTTATAGGGTCTGGATGGGAGTAACACTAAGACATACTTACCGTCACGTTATTGGAAGTTATAGGGTCTGGATGGGAGTAACACTAAGACATACTTACCGTCACGTTATTGGGAGTTATAGGGTCTGGATGGGAGTAACACTAAGACATACTTACCATCACGTTATTGGGAGTTATAGGGTCTGGATGGGAGTAACACTAAGACATACTTACTGTCACGTTATTGGGAGTTATAGGGTCTGGATGGGAGTAACACTAAGACATACGTACCATCACGTTATTGGGAGTTATAGGGTCTGGATGGGAGTAACACTAAGACATATTTACTGTCACGTTATTGGAAGTTATAGGGTCTGGGTGGGAGTAACACTAAGACATACTTACCGTCACGTTATTGGGAGTTATAGGGTCTGGATGGGAGTAACACTAAGACATACTTACCGTCACGTTATTGGAAGTTATAGGGTCTGGGTGGGAGTAACACTAAGACATACTTAACGTCACGTTATTGGGAGTTATAGGGACTGGATGGGAGTAAGACTAAGACATACTTACTGTCACGTTACTGGGAGTTATAGGGTCTGGATGGGAGTAACACTAAGACATTCTTACCGTCACGTTATTGGAAGTTATAGGGACTGGATGGGAGTAACACTAAGACATACTTACCGTCACATTATGGGAAGTTATAGGGTCTGGATGGGAGTAACACTAAGACATACTTACCATCACGTTATTGGGAGTTATAGGGTCTGGATGGGAGTAACACTAAGACATACTTACTGTCACGTTATTGGGAGTTATAGGGTCTGGATGGGAGTAACACTAAGACATACTTACTGTCACGTTACTGGGAGTTATAGGATCTGGATGGGAGTAACACTAAGACATACTTACCGTCACGTTATTGGGAGTTATAGGGTCTGGATGGGAGTAACACTAAGACACACTTACCGTCACGTTACTGGGAGTTATAGGGTCTGGATGGGAGTAACACTAAGACATACTTACCGTCACGTTATTGGGAGTTATAGGGTCTGGATGGGAGTAACACTAAGACATACTTACCATCACGTTATTGGGAGTTATAGGGTCTGGATGGGAGTAACACTAAGACATACTTACCGTCACGTTATTGGGAGTTATAGGGTCTGGATGGGAGTAACACTAAGACATACTTACCATCACGTTATTGGGAGTTATAGGGTCTGGATGGGAGTAACACTAAGACATACTTACTGTCACGTTATTGGAAGTTATAGGGTCTGGGTGGGAGTAACACTAAGACATACTTACCGTCACGTTATTGGGAGTTATAGGGTCTGGATGGGAGTAACACTAAGACATACTTACCGTCACGTTATTGGAAGTTATAGGGTCTGGGTGGGAGTAACACTAAGACATACTTACCGTCACGTTATTGGGAGTTATAGGGACTGGATGGGAGTAAGACTAAGACATACTTACCGTCACGTTACTGGGAGTTATAGGGTCTGGATGGGAGTAACACTAAGACATACTTACCGTCACGTTATTGGAAGTTATAGGGACTGGATGGGAGTAACACTAAGACATACTTACCGTCACATTATGGGAAGTTATAGGGTCTGGATGGGAGTAACACTAAGACATACTTTCCATCACGTTATTGGGAGTTATAGGGTCTGGATGGGAGTAACACTAAGACATACTTACTGTCACGTTATTGGGAGTTATAGGGTCTGGATGGGAGTAACACTAAGACATACTTACTGTCACGTTACTGGGAGTTATAGGATCTGGATGGGAGTAACACTAAGACATACTTACCGTCACGTTATTGGGAGTTATAGTGTCTGGATGGGAGTAACACTAAGACACACTTACCGTCACGTTTCTGGGAGTTATAGGGTCTGGATGGGAGTAACACTAAGACATACTTACCGTCACGTTATTGGGAGTTATAGGGTCTGGATGGGAGTAACACTAAGACATACTTACCGTCACGTTATTGGGAGTTATAGGGTCTGGATGGGAGTAACACTAAGACATACTTACTGTCACGTTACTGGGAGTTATAGGATCTGGATGGGAGTAACACTAAGACACACTTACCGTCACGTTACTGGGAGTTATAGGGTCTGGATGGGAGTAACACTAAGACATACTTACCGTCACGTTATTGGAAGTTATAGGACCTGGATGGGACTAACACTAAGGCATACTTACCGTCACGTTACTGGGAGTTATAGGGACTGGATGGGAGTAACACTAAGACATACTTACCGTCACATTATGGGAAGTTATAGGGTCTGGATGGGAGTAACACTAAGACATACTTACCATCACGTTATTGGGAGTTATAGGGTCTGGATGGGAGTAACACTAAGACATACTTACCGTCACGTTATTGGGAGTTATAGGGTCTGGATGGGAGTAACACTAAGACATACTTACTGTCACGTTACTGGGAGTTATAGGATCTGGATGGGAGTAACACTAAGACACACTTACCGTCACGTTACTGGGAGTTATAGGGTCTGGATGGGAGTAACACTAAGACATACTTACCGTCACGTTATTGGGAGTTATAGGGTCTGGATGGGACTAACACTAAGACATACTTACCGTCACGTTATTGGGAGTTATAGGGTCTGTATGGGAGTAACACTAAGACATACTTACCATCACGTTATTGGGAGTTATAGGGTCTGGATGGGAGTAACACTAAGACATACTTACTGTCACGTTACTGGGAGTTATAGGATCTGGATGGGAGTAACACTAAGACATACTTACCGTCACGTTATTGGGAGTTATAGGGTCTGGGTGGGAGTAACATTAAGACACACTTACCGTCACGTTACTGGGAGTTATAGGGTCTGGATGGGAGTAACACTAAGACATACTTACCGTCACGTTATTGGGAGTTATAGGGTCTGGATGGGAGTAACACTAAGACATACTTACCATCACGTTATTGGGAGTTATAGGGTCTGGATGGGAGTAACACTAAGACATACTTACCGTCACGTTATTGGGAGTTATAGGGTCTGGATGGGACTAACACTAAGACACACTTACCGTCACGTTATTGGGAGTTATAGGGTCTGGATGGGAGTAACACTAAGACATACTTACCATCACGTTATGGGAAGTTATAGGGACTGGATGGGAGTAACACTAAGACATACTTACCGTCACGTTATTGGGAGTTATAGGGTCTGGATGGGACTAACACTAAGACATACTTACCGTCACATTATTGGAAGTTATAGGGACTGGATGGGAGTAACACTAAGACATACTTACTGTCACGTTACTGGGAGTTATAGGATCTGGATGGGAGTAACACTAAGACACACTTACCGTCACGTTATTGGGAGTTATAGGGACTGGATGGGAGTAACACTAAGACATAGTTACCGTCACGTTATGGGAAGTTATAGGGACTGGATGGGAGTAACACTAAGACATACTTACCGTCACATTATTGGAAGTTATAGGGACTGGATGGGAGTAACACTAAGACATACTTACCGTCACGTTATTGGAAGATATAGGGTCTGGATGGGAGTAACACTAAGACATACTTACCGTCACGTTATTGGGAGTTATAGGGACTGGATGGGAGTAACACTAAGACATACTTACCGTCACGTTATTGGAAGTTATAGGGTCTGGATGGGAGTAACACTAAGACATACTTACCGTCACGTTATTGGAAGTTATAGGGTCTGGATGGGAGTAACACTAAGACATACTTACCGTCACGTTATTGGGAGTTATAGGGTCTGGATGGGAGTAACACTAAGACATACTTACCGTCACGTTATTGGAAGATATAGGGTCTGGATGGGAGTAACACTAAGACATACTTACCGTCACGTTATTGGAAGTTATAGGGTCTGGATGGGAGTAACACTAAGACATACTTACCGTCACGTTATTGGGAGTTATAGGGTCTGGATGGGAGTAACACTAAGACATACTTACCATCACGTTATTGGGAGTTATAGGGTCTGGATGGGAGTAACACTAAGACATACTTACTGTCACGTTATTGGAAGTTATAGGGTCTGGATGGGAGTAACACTAAGACATACTTACCGTCACGTTATTGGAAGTTATAGGGTCTGGATGGGAGTAACACTAAGACATACTTACCGTCACGTTATTGGGAGTTATAGGGTCTGGATGGGAGTAACACTAAGACATACTTACCATCACGTTATTGGGAGTTATAGGGTCTGGATGGGAGTAACACTAAGACATACTTACTGTCACGTTATTGGGAGTTATAGGGTCTGGATGGGAGTAACACTAAGACATACTTACCATCACGTTATTGGGAGTTATAGGGTCTGGATGGGAGTAACACTAAGACATATTTACTGTCACGTTATTGGAAGTTATAGGGTCTGGGTGGGAGTAACACTAAGACATACTTACCGTCACGTTATTGGGAGTTATAGGGTCTGGATGGGAGTAACACTAAGACATACTTACCGTCACGTTATTGGAAGTTATAGGGTCTGGGTGGGAGTAACACTAAGACATACTTACCGTCACGTTATTGGGAGTTATAGGGACTGGATGGGAGTAAGACTAAGACATACTTACTGTCACGTTACTGGGAGTTATAGGGTCTGGATGGGAGTAACACTAAGACATACTTACCGTCACGTTATTGGAAGTTATAGGGACTGGATGGGAGTAACACTAAGACATACTTACCGTCACATTATGGGAAGTTATAGGGTCTGGATGGGAGTAACACTAAGACATACTTACCATCACGTTATTGGGAGTTATAGGGTCTGGATGGGTGTAACACTAAGACATACTTACTGTCACGTTATTGGGAGTTATAGGGTCTGGATGGGAGTAACACTAAGACATACTTACTGTCACGTTACTGGGAGTTATAGGATCTGGATGGGAGTAACACTAAGACATACTTACCGTCACGTTATTGGGAGTTATAGGGTCTGGATGGGAGTAACACTAAGACACACTTACCGTCACGTTACTGGGAGTTATAGGGTCTGGATGGGAGTAACACTAAGACATACTTACCGTCACGTTATTGGGAGTTATAGGGTCTGGATGGGAGTAACACTAAGACATACTTACCATCACGTTATTGGGAGTTATAGGGTCTGGATGGGAGTAACACTAAGACATACTTACCGTCACGTTATTGGGAGTTATAGGGTCTGGATGGGAGTAACACTAAGACATACTTACCATCACGTTATTGGGAGTTATAGGGTCTGGATGGGAGTAACACTAAGACATACTTACTGTCACGTTATTGGAAGTTATAGGGTCTGGGTGGGAGTAACACTAAGACATACTTACCGTCACGTTATTGGGAGTTATAGGGTCTGGATGGGAGTAACACTAAGACATACTTACCGTCACGTTATTGGAAGTTATAGGGTCTGGGTGGGAGTAACACTAAGACATACTTACCGTCACGTTATTGGGAGTTATAGGGACTGGATGGGAGTAAGACTAAGACATACTTACCGTCACGTTACTGGGAGTTATAGGGTCTGGATGGGAGTAACACTAAGACATACTTACCGTCACGTTATTGGAAGTTATAGGGACTGGATGGGAGTAACACTAAGACATACTTACCGTCACATTATGGGAAGTTATAGGGTCTGGATGGGAGTAACACTAAGACATACTTACCATCACGTTATTTGGAGTTATAGGGTCTGGATGGGAGTAACACTAAGACATACTTACTGTCACGTTATTGGGAGTTATAGTGTCTGGATGGGAGTAACACTAAGACATACTTACTGTCACGTTACTGGGAGTTATAGGATCTGGATGGGAGTAACACTAAGACATACTTACCGTCACGTTATTGGGAGTTATAGGGTCTGGATGGGAGTAACACTAAGACACACTTACCGTCACGTTACTGGGAGTTATAGGGTCTGGATGGGAGTAACACTAAGACATACTTACCGTCACGTTATTGGGAGTTATAGGGTCTGGATGGGAGTAACACTAAGACATACTTACCGTCACGTTATTGGGAGTTATAGGGTCTGGATGGGAGTAACACTAAGACATACTTACTGTCACGTTACTGGGAGTTATAGGATCTGGATGGGAGTAACACTAAGACACACTTACCGTCACGTTACTGGGAGTTATAGGGTCTGGATGGGAGTAACACTAAGACATACTTACCGTCACGTTATTGTAAGTTATAGGACCTGGATGGGACTAACACTAAGGCATACTTACCGTCACGTTACTGGGAGTTATAGGGACTGGATGGGAGTAACACTAAGACATACTTACCGTCACATTATGGGAAGTTATAGGGTCTGGATGGGAGTAACACTAAGACATACTTACCGTCACGTTATTGGGAGTTATAGGGTCTGGATGGGAGTAACACTAAGACATACTTACTGTCACGTTACTGGGAGTTATAGGATCTGGATGGGAGTAACACTAAGACACACTTACCGTCACGTTACTGGGAGTTATAGGGTCTGGATGGGAGTAACACTAAGACATACTTACCGTCACGTTATTGGGAGTTATAGGGTCTGGATGGGACTAACACTAAGACATACTTACCGTCACGTTATTGGGAGTTATAGGGTCTGGATGGGAGTAACACTAAGACATACTTACCATCACGTTATTGGGAGTTATAGGGTCTGGATGGGAGTAACACTAAGACATACTTACTGTCACGTTACTGGGAGTTATAGGATCTGGATGGGAGTAACACTAAGACATACTTACCGTCACGTTATTGGGAGTTATAGGGTCTGGGTGGGAGTAACATTAAGACACACTTACCGTCACGTTACTGGGAGTTATAGGGTCTGGATGGGAGTAAAACTAAGACATACTTACCGTCACGTTATTGGGAGTTATAGGGTCTGGATGGGACTAACACTAAGACATACTTACCGTCACGTTACTGGGAGTTATAGGGTCTGGATGGGAGTAACACTAAGACATACTTACCGTCACGTTATTGGGAGTTATAGGGTCTGGATGGGACTAACACTAAGACATACTTACCATCACGTTATTGGGAGTTATAGGGTCTGGATGGGAGTAACACTAAGACACACTTACCATCACGTTATTGGGAGTTATAGGGTCTGGATGGGAGTAACACTAAGACATACTTACCGTCACGTTATTGGGAGTTATAGGGTCTGGATGGGAGTAACACTAAGACATACTTACCGTCACGTTATTGGGAGTTATAGGGTCTGGATGGGAGTAACACTAAGACATACCGTCACGTTATTGGGAGTTATAGGGTCTGGATGGGAGTAACACTAAGACATACTTACTGTCACGTTACTGGGAGTTATAGGATCTGGATGGGAGTAACACTAAGACACACTTACCGTCACGTTACTGGGAGTTATAGGGTCTGGATGGGAGTAACACTAAGACATACTTACCGTCACGTTATTGGGAGTTATAGGGTCTGGATGGGACTAACACTAAGACATACTTACCGTCACGTTATTGGGAGTTATAGGGTCTGGATGGGAGTAACACTAAGACATACTTACCATCACGTTATTGGGAGTTATAGGGTCTGGATGGGAGTAACACTAAGACATACTTACTGTCACGTTACTGGGAGTTATAGGATCTGGATGGGAGTAACACTAAGACACACTTACCGTCACGTTACTGGGAGTTATAGGGTCTGGATGGGAGTAACACTAAGACATACTTACCGTCACGTTATTGGGAGTTATAGGGTCTGGATGGGACTAACACTAAGACATACTTACCGTCAAGTTACTGGGAGTTATAGGGTCTGGATGGGAGTAACACTAAGACATACTTACCGTCACGTTACTGGGAGTTATAGGGTCTGGATGGGACTAACACTAAGACATACTTACCGTCACGTTACTGGGAGTTATAGGGTCTGGATGGGAGTAACACTAAGACATACTTACCGTCACGTTATTGGGAGTTATAGGGTCTGGATGGGACTAATACTAAGACATACTTACCATCACGTTATTGGGAGTTATAGGGTCTGGATGGGAGTAACACTAAGACATACTTACCATCACGTTATTGGGAGTTATAGGGTCTGGATGGGAGTAACACTAAGACACACTTACCATCACGTTATTGGGAGTTATAGGGTCTGGATGGGAGTAACACTAAGACATACTTACCGTCACGTTATTGGGAGTTATAGGGTCTGGATGGGAGTAACACTAAGACATACTTACCGTCACGTTATTGGGAGTTATAGGGTCTGGATGGGACTAACACTAAGACATACTTACCGTCACGTTATTGGGAGTTATAGGGTCTGGATGGGAGTAACACTAAGACATACTTACTGTCACGTTACTGGGAGTTATAGGATCTGGATGGGAGTAACACTAAGACACACTTACCATCACGTTATTGGGAGTTATAGGGTCTGGATGGGAGTAACACTAAGACACACTTACCATCACGTTATTGGGAGTTATAGGGTCTGGATGGGAGTTTCACTAAGACATACTTACCGTCACGTTATTGGGAGTTATAGGGTCTGGATGGGAGTAACACTAAGACACACTTACCGTCACGTTATTGGGAGTTATAGGGTCTGGATGGGAGTAACACTAAGACATAATTACCATCACGTTATTGGGAGTTATAGGGCCTGGATGGGAGTAACACTAAGACATACTTACCGTCACGTTATTGGGAGATATAGGGTCTGGATGGGACTAACACTAAGACATACTTACCGTCACGTTACTGGGAGTTATAGGATCTGGATGGGAGTAACACTAAGACACACTTACCATCACGTTATTGGGAGTTATAGGGTCTGGATGGGAGTAACACTAAGACACACTTACCATCACGTTATTGGGAGTTATAGGGTCTGGATGGGAGTAACACTAAGACATACTTACCGTCACGTTATTGGGAGTTATAGGGTCTGGATGGGAGTAACACTAAGACATACTTACCGTCACGTTATTGGGAGTTATAGGGTCTGGATGGGAGTAACACTAAGACATACTTACCGTCACGTTATTGGGAGTTATAGGGTCTGGATGGGAGTAACACTAAGACATAATTACCATCACGTTATTGGGAGTTATAGGGCCTGGATGGGAGTAACACTAAGACATACTTACCGTCACGTTATTGGGAGTTATAGGGTCTGGATGGGAGTAACACTAAGACATACTTACCGTCACGTTATTGGGAGTTATAGGGTCTGGATGGGAGTAACACTAAGACATAATTACCATCACGTTATTGGGAGTTATAGGGCCTGGATGGGAGTAACACTAAGACATACTTACCGTCACGTTATTGAAGTTATAGGGTCTGGGTGGGAGTAACACTAAGACATACTTACCGTCACGTTATTGGGAGTTATAGGGTCTGGATGGGAGTAACACTAAGACATACTTACCGTCACGTTATTGGGAGTTATAGGGTCTGGATGGGAGTAACACTAAGACATACTTACCGTCACGTTATTGGGAGTTATAGGGTCTGGATGGGAGTAACACTAAGACATACTTACCGTCACGTTATTGGGAGTTATAGGGTCTGGATGGGAGTAACACTAAGACATACTTACCGTCACGTTATTGGAAGATATAGGGACTGGATGGGAGTAACACTAAGACATACTTACCGTCACGTTATTGGGAGTTATAGGGCCTGGATGGGAGTAACACTAAGACATACTTACCGTCACGTTATTGGGAGTTATAGGGTCTGGATGGGAGTAACACTAAGACATAATTACCGTCACGTTATTGGGAGTTATGGGGTCTGGATGGAAGTAACACTAAGACATACTTACCGTCACGTTATTGGGGGTTATAGGGCCTGGATGGGAGTAACACTAAGACATACTTACCGTCACGTTATTGGAAGTTATAGGGTCTGGGTGGGAGTAACACTACAACATACTTACCGTCACGTTATTGGGAGTTATAGGGTCTGGATGGGAGTAACACTAAGACATACTTACCGTCACGTTATTGGGAGTTATAGGGTCTGGATGGGAGTAACACTAAGACATAATTACCATCACGTTATTGGGAGTTATAGGGCCTGGATGGGAGTAACACTAAGACATACTTACCGTCACGTTATTGGAAGTTATAGGGTCTGGGTGGGAGTAACACTAAGACATACTTACCGTCACGTTATTGGGAGTTATAGGGTCTGGATGGGAGTAACACTAAGACATACTTACCGTCACGTTATTGGGAGTTATAGGGTCTGGATGGGAGTAACACTAAGACGCACTTACCGTCACGTTATTGGGAGTTATAGGGTCTGGATGGGACTAACACTAAGACATACTTACCGTCACATTATTGGAAGTTATAGGGACTGGATGGGAGTAACACTAAGACATACTTACTGTCACGTTACTGGGAGTTATAGGATCTGGATGGGAGTGACACTAAGACACACTTACCGTCACGTTATTGGGAGTTATAGGGACTGGATGGGAGTAACACTAAGACATAGTTACCGTCACGTTATGGGAAGTTATAGGGACTGGATGGGAGTAACACTAAGACATACTTACCGTCACATTATTGGAAGTTATAGGGACTGGATGGGAGTAACACTAAGACATACTTACCGTCACGTTATTGGAAGATATAGGGTCTGGATGGGAGTAACACTAAGACATACTTACCGTCACGTTATTGGGAGTTATAGGGACTGGATGGGAGTAACACTAAGACATACTTACCGTCACGTTATTGGAAGTTATAGGGTCTGGATGGGAGTAACACTAAGACATACTTACCGTCACGTTATTGGAAGTTATAGGGTCTGGATGGGAGTAACACTAAGACATACTTACCGTCACGTTATTGGGAGTTATAGGGTCTGGATGGGAGTAACACTAAGACATACTTACCGTCACGTTATTGGAAGATATAGGGTCTGGATGGGAGTAACACTAAGACATACTTACCGTCACGTTATTGGAAGTTATAGGGTCTGGATGGGAGTAACACTAAGACATACTTACCGTCACGTTATTGGGAGTTATAGGGTCTGGATGGGAGTAACACTAAGACATACTTACCATCACGTTATTGGGAGTTATAGGGTCTGGATGGGAGTAACACTAAGACACACTTACCATCACGTTATTGGGAGTTATAGGGTCTGGATGGGAGTAACACTAAGACACACTTACCATCACGTTATTGGGAGTTATAGGGTCTGGATGGGAGTAACACTAAGACATACTTACCGTCACGTTATTGGGAGTTATAGGGTCTGGATGGGAGTAACACTAAGACATTATTACCATCACGTTATTGGGAGTTATAGGGCCTGGATGGGAGTAACACTAAGACATACTTACCGTCACGTTATTGGGAGTTATAGGGTCTGGATGGGAGTAACACTAAGACATACTTACCGTCACGTTATTGGGAGTTATAGGGTCTGGATGGGAGTAACACTAAGACATACTTACCGTCACGTTATTGGGAGTTATAGGGTCTGGATGGGAGTAACACTAAGACATAATTACCATCACGTTATTGGGAGTTATAGGGCCTGGATGGGAGTAACACTAAGACATACTTACCGTCACGTTATTGGGAGTTATAGGGTCTGGATGGGAGTAACACTAAGACATACTTACCGTCACGTTATTGGGAGTTATAGGGTCTGGATGGGAGTAACACTAACACATAATTACCATCACGTTATTGGGAGTTATAGGGCCTGGATGGGAGTAACACTAAGACATACTTACCGTCACGTTATTGGAAGTTATAGGGTCTGGGTGGGAGTAACACTACAACATACTTACCGTCACGTTATTGGGAGTTATAGGGTCTGGATGGGAGTAATACTAAGACATACTTACCGTCACGTTTTTGGGAGTTATAGGGTCTGGATGGGAGTAACACTAAGACATAATTACCATCACGTTATTGGGAGTTATAGGGCCTGGATGGGAGTAACACTAAGACATACTTACCGTCACGTTATTGGAAGTTATAGGGTCTGGGTGGGAGTAACACTAAGACATACTTACCGTCACGTTATTGGGAGTTATAGGGTCTGGATGGGAGTAACACTAAGACATACTTACCGTCACGTTATTGGGAGTTATAGGGTCTGGATGGGAGTAACACTAAGACGCACTTACCGTCACGTTATTGGGAGTTATAGGGTCTGGATGGGACTAACACTAAGACATACTTACCGTCACATAATTGGAAGTTATAGGGACTGGATGGGACTAACACTAAGACATACTTACCGTCACATAATTGGAAGTTATAGGGACTGGATGGGAGTAACACTAAGACATACTTACTGTCACGTTACTGGGAGTTATAGGATCTGGATGGGAGTAACACTAAGACATAGTTACCGTCACGTTATGGGAAGTTATAGGGACTGGATGGGAGTAACACTAAGACATACTTACCGTCACATTATTGGAAGTTATAGGGACTGGATGGGAGTAACACTAAGACATACTTACCGTCACGTTATTGGAAGATATAGGGTCTGGATGGGTGTAACACTAAGACATACTTACCGTCACGTTATTGGGAGTTATAGGGACTGGATGGGAGTAACACTAAGACATACTTACCGTCACGTTATTGGAAGTTATAGGGTCTGGATGGGAGTAACACTAAGACATACTTACCGTCACGTTATTGGAAGTTATAGGGTCTGGATGGGACTAACACTAAGACATACTTACCATCACGTTATTGGGAGTTATAGGGTCTGGATGGGAGTAACACTAAGACATACTTACCATCACGTTATTGGGAGTTATAGGGTCTGGATGGGAGTAACACTAAGACACACTTACCATCACGTTATTGGGAGTTATAGGGTCTGGATGGGAGTAACACTAAGACATACTTACCGTCACGTTATTGGGAGTTATAGGGTCTGGATGGGAGTAACACTAAGACATACTTACCGTCACATTATTGGGAGTTATAGGGTCTGGGTGGGAGTAACACTAAGACACACTTACCGTCACGTTACTGGGAGTTATAGGGTCTGGATGGGAGTAACACTAAGACATACTTACCGTCACGTTACTGGGAGTTATAGGGTCTGGATGGGACTAACACTAAGACATACTTACCGTCACGTTACTGGGAGTTATAGGGTCTGGATGGGAGTAACACTAAGACATACTTACCATCACGTTATTGGGAGTTATAGGGTCTGGATGGGAGTAACACTAAGACACACTTACCATCACGTTATTGGGAGTTATAGGGTCTGGATGGGAGTAACACTAAGACATACTTACCGTCACGTTATTGGGAGTTATAGGGTCTGGATGGGAGTAACACTAAGACATACTTACCGTCACATTATTGGGAGTTATAGGGTCTGGGTGGGAGTAACACTAAGACACACTTACCGTCACGTTACTGGGAGTTATAGGGTCTGGATGGGAGTAACACTAAGACATACTTACCGTCACGTTACTGGGAGTTATAGGGTCTGGATGGGACTAACACTAAGACATACTTACCGTCACGTTACTGGGAGTTATAGGGTCTGGATGGGAGTAAAACTAAGACATACTTACCGTCACGTTATTGGGAGTTATAGGGTCTGGATGGGACTAACACTAAGACATACTTACCATCACGTTATTGGGAGTTATAGGGTCTGGATGGGAGTAACACTAAGACATACTTACCATCACGTTATTGGGAGTTATAGGGTCTGGATGGGAGTAACACTAAGACATACTTACTGTCACGTTACTGGGAGTTATAGGATCTGGATGGGAGTAACACTAAGACATACTTACCGTCACGTTATTGGGAGTTATAGGGTCTGGATGGGAGTAACACTAAGACACACTTACCGTCACGTTACTGGGAGTTATAGGGTCTGGATGGGAGTAACACTAAGACATACTTACCGTCACGTTATTGGGAGTTATAGGGTCTGGATGGGACTAACACTAAGACATACTTACCGTCACGTTACTGGGAGTTATAGGGTCTGGATGGGAGTAACACTAAGACATACTTACCGTCACGTTATTGGGAGTTATAGGGTCTGGATGGGACTAACACTAAGACATACTTACCATCACGTTATTGGGAGTTATAGGGTCTGGATGGGAGTAACACTAAGACATACTTACCATCACGTTATTGGGAGTTATAGGGTCTGGATGGGAGTAACACTAAGACACACTTACCATCACGTTATTGGGAGTTATAGGGTCTGGATGGGAGTAACACTAAGACATACTTACCGTCACGTTATTGGGAGTTATAGGGTCTGGATGGGAGTAACACTAAGACATACTTACCGTCACGTTATTGGGAGTTATAGGGTCTGGATGGGACTAACACTAAGACATACTTACCGTCACGTTATTGGGAGTTATAGGGTCTGGATGGGAGTAACACTAAGACATACTTACTGTCACGTTACTGGGAGTTATAGGATCTGGATGGGAGTAACACTAAGACACACTTACCGTCACGTTACTGGGAGTTATAGGGTCTGGATGGGAGTAACACTAAGACATACTTACCGTCACGTTATTGGGAGTTATAGGGTCTGGATGGGACTAACACTAAGACATACTTACCGTCACGTTATTGGGAGTTATAGGGTCTGGATGGGAGTAACACTAAGACATACTTACCATCACGTTATTGGGAGTTATAGGGTCTGGATGGGAGTAACACTAAGACATACTTACTGTCACGTTACTGGGAGTTATAGGATCTGGATGGGAGTAACACTAAGACACACTTACCGTCACGTTACTGGGAGTTATAGGGTCTGGATGGGAGTAACACTAAGACATACTTACCGTCACGTTATTGGGAGTTATAGGGTCTGGATGGGACTAACACTAAGACATACTTACCGTCACGTTATTGGGAGTTATAGGGTCTGGATGGGACTAACACTAAGACATACTTACCGTCACGTTACTGGGAGTTATAGGGTCTGGATGGGAGTAACACTAAGACATACTTACCGTCACGTTACTGGGAGTTATAGGGTCTGGATGGGAGTAACACTAAGACATACTTACCGTCACGTTATTGGGAGTTATAGGGTCTGGATGGGACTAACACTAAGACATACTTACCATCACGTTATTGGGAGTTATAGGGTCTGGATGGGAGTAACACTAAGACATACTTACCATCATGTTATTGGGAGTTATAGGGTCTGGATGGGAGTAACACTAAGACACACTTACCATCACGTTATTGGGAGTTATAGGGTCTGGATGGGAGTAACACTAAGACATACTTACCGTCACGTTATTGGGAGTTATAGGGTCTGGATGGGAGTAACACTAAGACATACTTACCGTCACGTTATTGGGAGTTATAGGGTCTGGATGGGACTAACACTAAGACATACTTACCGTCACGTTATTGGGAGTTATAGGGTCTGGATGGGAGTAACACTAAGACATACTTACTGTCACGTTACTGGGAGTTATAGGATCTGGATGGGAGTAACACTAAGACACACTTACCGTCACGTTACTGGGAGTTATAGGGTCTGGATGGGAGTAACACTAAGACATACTTACCGTCACGTTATTGGGAGTTATAGGGTCTGGATGGGACTAACACTAAGACATACTTACCGTCACGTTATTGGGAGTTATAGGGTCTGGATGGGAGTAACACTAAGACATACTTACCATCACGTTATTGGGAGTTATAGGGTCTGGATGGGAGTAACACTAAGACATACTTACTGTCACGTTACTGGGAGTTATAGGATCTGGATGGGAGTAACACTAAGACACACTTACCGTCACGTTACTGGGAGTTATAGGGTCTGGATGGGAGTAACACTAAGACATACTTACCGTCACGTTATTGGGAGTTATAGGGTCTGGATGGGACTAACACTAAGACATACTTACCGTCACGTTACTGGGAGTTATAGGGTCTGGATGGGAGTAACACTAAGACATACTTACCGTCACGTTATTGGGAGTTATAGGTTCTGGATGGGACTAACACTAAGACATACTTACCATCACGTTATTGGGAGTTATAGGGACTGGATGGGAGTAACACTAAGACATACTTACCATCACGTTATTGGGAGTTATAGGGTCTGGATGGGAGTAACACTAAGACACACTTACCATCACGTTATTGGGAGTTATAGGGTCTGGATGGGAGTAACACTAAGACATACTTACCGTCACGTTATTGGGAGTTATAGGGTCTGGATGGGAGTAACACTAAGACATACTTACCGTCACGTTACTGGGAGTTATAGGATCTGGATGGGAGTAACACTAAGACACACTTACCGTCACGTTACTGGGAGTTATAAGGTCTGGATGGGAGTAACACTAAGACATACTTACCGTCACGTTATTGGGAGTTATAGGGTCTGGATGGGACTAACACTAAGACATACTTACCGTCACGTTACTGGGAGTTATAGGGTCTGGATGGGAGTAACACTAAGACATACTTACCGTCACGTTACTGGGAGTTATAGGGTCTGGATGGGAGTAACACTAAGACATACTTACCGTCACGTTATTGGGAGTTATAGGGTCTGGATGGGACTAACACTAAGACATACTTACCATCACGTTATTGGGAGTTATAGGGTCTGGATGGGAGTAACACTAAGACATACTTACCATCACGTTATTGGGAGTTATAGGGTCTGGATGGGAGTAACACTAAGACACACTTACCATCACGTTATTGGGAGTTATAGGGTCTGGATGGGAGTAACACTAAGACATACTTACCGTCACGTTATTGGGAGTTATAGGGTCTGGATGGGAGTAACACTAAGACATACTTACCGTCACGTTATTGGGAGTTATAGGGTCTGGATGGGACTAACACTAAGACATACTTACCGTCACGTTATTGGGAGTTATAGGGTCTGGATGGGAGTAACACTAAGACATACTTACTGTCACGTTACTGGGAGTTATAGGATCTGGATGGGAGTAACACTAAGACACACTTACCGTCACGTTACTGGGAGTTATAGGGTCTGGATGGGAGTAACACTAAGACATACTTACCGTCACGTTATTGGGAGTTATAGGGTCTGGATGGGACTAACACTAAGACATACTTACCGTCACGTTATTGGGAGTTATAGGGTCTGGATGGGAGTAACACTAAGACATACTTACCATCACGTTATTGGGAGTTATAGGGTCTGGATGGGAGTAACACTAAGACATACTTACTGTCACGTTTCTGGGAGTTATAGGATCTGGATGGGAGTAACACTAAGACACACTTACCGTCACGTTACTGGGAGTTATAGGGTCTGGATGGGAGTAACACTAAGACATACTTACCGTCACGTTATTGGGAGTTATAGGGTCTGGATGGGAGTAACACTAAGACACACTTACCGTCACGTTATTGGGAGTTATAGGGTCTGGATGGGAGTAACACTAAGACATACTTACCGTCACGTTATTGGGAGTTATAGGGTCTGGATGGGAGTAACACTAAGACATACTTACCGTCACGTTATTGGGAGTTATAGGGTCTGGATGGGAGTAACACTAAGACATACTTACCGTCACGTTATTGGGAGTTATAGGGTCTGGATGGGACTAACACTAAGACATACTTACCGTCACGTTATTGGGAGTTATAGGGTCTGGATGGGAGTAACACTAAGACATACTTACTGTCACGTTACTGGGAGTTATAGGATCTGGATGGGAGTAACACTAAGACACACTTACCGTCACGTTACTGGGAGTTATAGGGTCTGGATGGGAGTAACACTAAGACATACTTACCGTCACGTTATTGGGAGTTATAGGGTCTGGATGGGACTAACACTAAGACATACTTACCGTCACGTTATTGGGAGTTATAGGGTCTGGATGGGACTAACACTAAGACATACTTACCATCACGTTATTGGGAGTTATAGGGTCTGGATGGGAGTAACACTAAGACATACTTACCATCACGTTATTGGGAGTTATAGGGTCTGGATGGGAGTAACACTAAGACACACTTACCGTCACGTTATTGGGTGTTATAGGGTCTGGATGGGAGTAACACTAAGACATACTTACCGTCACGTTATTGGGAGTTATAGGGTCTGGATGGGAGTAACACTAAGACATACTTACCGTCACGTTATTGGGAGTTATAGGGTCTGGATGGGACTAACACTAAGACATACTTACCGTCACGTTATTGGGAGTTATAGGGTCTGGATGGGAGTAACACTAAGACATACTTACTGTCACGTTACTGGGAGTTATAGGATCTGGATGGGAGTAACACTAAGACACACTTACCGTCACGTTACTGGGAGTTATAGGGTCTGGATGGGAGTAACACTAAGACATACTTACCGTCACGTTATTGGGAGTTATAGGGTCTGGATGGGACTAACACTAAGACATACTTACCGTCACGTTATTGGGAGTTATAGGGTCTGGATGGGAGTAACACTAAGACATACTTACCATCACGTTATTGGGAGTTATAGGGTCTGGATGGGAGTAACACTAAGACATACTTACTGTCACGTTACTGGGAGTTATAGGATCTGGATGGGAGTAACACTAAGACACACTTACCGTCACGTTACTGGGAGTTATAGGGTCTGGATGGGAGTAACACTAAGACATACTTACCGTCACGTTATTGGGAGTTATAGGGTCTGGATGGGACTAACACTAAGACATACTTACCGTCACGTTACTGGGAGTTATAGGGTCTGGATGGGAGTAACACTAAGACATACTTACCGTCACGTTATTGGGAGTTATAGGGTCTGGATGGGACTAACACTAAGACATACTTACCATCACGTTATTGGGAGTTATAGGGTCTGGATGGGAGTAACACTAAGACATACTTACCATCACGTTATTGGGAGTTATAGGGTCTGGATGGGAGTAACACTAAGACACACTTACCATCACGTTATTGGGAGTTATAGGGTCTGGATGGGAGTAACACTAAGACATACTTACCGTCACGTTATTGGGAGTTATAGGGTCTGGATGGGAGTAACACTAAGACATACTTACCGTCACGTTATTGGGAGTTATAGGGTCTGGATGGGACTAACACTAAGACATACTTACCGTCACGTTATTGGGAGTTATAGGGTCTGGATGGGAGTAACACTAAGACATACTTACTGTCACGTTACTGGGAGTTATAGGATCTGGATGGGAGTAACACTAAGACACACTTACCGTCACGTTACTGGGAGTTATAGGGTCTGGATGGGAGTAACACTAAGACATACTTACCGTCACGTTATTGGGAGTTATAGGGTCTGGATGGGACTAACACTAAGACATACTTACCGTCACGTTATTGGGAGTTATAGGGTCTGGATGGGAGTAACACTAAGACATACTTACCATCACGTTATTGGGAGTTATAGGGTCTGGATGGGAGTAACACTAAGACATACTTACTGTCACGTTACTGGGAGTTATAGGATCTGGATGGGAGTAACACTAAGACACACTTACCGTCACGTTACTGGGAGTTATAGGGTCTGGATGGGAGTAACACTAAGACATACTTACCGTCACGTTATTGGGAGTTATAGGGTCTGGATGGGACTAACACTAAGACATACTTACCGTCACGTTACTGGGAGTTATAGGGTCTGGATGGGAGTAACACTAAGACATACTTACCGTCACGTTACTGGGAGTTATAGGGTCTGGATGGGAGTAACACTAAGACATACTTACCGTCACGTTATTGGGAGTTATAGGGTCTGGATGGGACTAACACTAAGACATACTTACCATCACGTTATTGGGAGTTATAGGGTCTGGATGGGAGTAACACTAAGACATACTTACCATCACGTTATTGGGAGTTATAGGGTCTGGATGGGAGTAACACTAAGACACACTTACCATCACGTTATTGGGAGTTATAGGGTCTGGATGGGAGTAACACTAAGACATACTTACCGTCACGTTATTGGGAGTTATAGGGTCTGGATGGGAGTAACACTAAGACATACTTACCGTCACGTTATTGGGAGTTATAGGGTCTGGATGGGACTAACACTAAGACATACTTACCGTCACGTTATTGGGAGTTATAGGGTCTGGATGGGAGTAACACTAAGACATACTTACTGTCACGTTACTGGGAGTTATAGGATCTGGATGGGAGTAACACTAAGACACACTTACCGTCACGTTACTGGGAGTTATAGGGTCTGGATGGGAGTAACACTAAGACATACTTACCGTCACGTTATTGGGAGTTATAGGGTCTGGATGGGACTAACACTAAGACATACTTACCGTCACGTTATTGGGAGTTATAGGGTCTGGATGGGAGTAACACTAAGACATACTTACCATCACGTTATTGGGAGTTATAGGGTCTGGATGGGAGTAACACTAAGACATACTTACTGTCACGTTACTGGGAGTTATAGGATCTGGATGGGAGTAACACTAAGACACACTTACCGTCACGTTACTGGGAGTTATAGGGTCTGGATGGGAGTAACACTAAGACATACTTACCGTCACGTTATTGGGAGTTATAGGGTCTGGATGGAACTAACACTAAGACATACTTACCGTCACGTTACTGGGAGTTATAGGGTCTGGATGGGAGTAACACTAAGACATACTTACCGTCACGTTATTGGGAGTTATAGGGTCTGGATGGGACTAACACTAAGACATACTTACCATCACGTTATTGGGAGTTATAGGGTCTGGATGGGAGTAACACTAAGACATACTTACCATCACGTTATTGGGAGTTATAGGGTCTGGATGGGAGTAACACTAAGACACACTTACCATCACGTTATTGGGAGTTATAGGGTCTGGATGGGAGTAACACTAAGACATACTTACCGTCACGTTACTGGGAGTTATAGGATCTGGATGGGAGTAACACTAAGACACACTTACCGTCACGTTACTGGGAGTTATAGGGTCTGGATGGGAGTAACACTAAGACATACTTACCGTCACGTTATTGGGAGTTATAGGGTCTGGATGGGACTAACACTAAGACATACTTACCGTCACGTTACTGGGAGTTATAGGGTCTGGATGGGAGTAACACTAAGACATACTTACCGTCACGTTATTGGGAGTTATAGGGTCTGGATGGGACTAACACTAAGACATACTTACAATCACGTTATTGGGAGTTATAGGGTCTGGATGGGAGTAACACTAAGACATACTTACCATCACGTTATTGGGAGTTATAGGGTCTGGATGGGAGTAACACTAAGACACACTTACCATCACGTTATTGGGAGTTATAGGGTCTGGATGGGAGTAACACTAAGACATACTTACCGTCACGTTATTGGGAGTTATAGGGTCTGGATGGGAGTAACACTAAGACATACTTACCGTCACGTTACTGGGAGTTATAGGATCTGGATGGGAGAAACACTAAGACACACTTACCGTCACGTTACTGGGAGTTATAGGGTCTGGATGGGAGTAACACTAAGACATACTTACCGTCACGTTACTGGGAGTTATAGGGTCTGGATGGGAGTAACACTAAGACATACTTACCGTCACGTTATTGGGAGTTATAGGGTCTGGATGGGACTAACACTAAGACATACTTACCATCACGTTATTGGGAGTTATAGGGTCTGGATGGGAGTAACACTAAGACATACTTACCATCACGTTATTGGGAGTTATAGGGTCTGGATGGGAGTAACACTAAGACACACTTACCATCACGTTATTGGGAGTTATAGGGTCTGGATGGGAGTAACACTAAGACATACTTACCGTCACGTTATTGGGAGTTATAGGGTCTGGATGGGAGTAACACTAAGACATACTTACCGTCACGTT
Organism: Ascaphus truei; assembly: GCF_040206685.1. Lineage (NCBI taxonomy): Eukaryota > Metazoa > Chordata > Amphibia > Anura > Ascaphidae > Ascaphus > Ascaphus truei. The sequence continues at coordinate 48,173,365 of NC_134497.1, forward strand.
ATTGGGAGTTATAGGGTCTGGATGGGACTAACACTAAGACATACTTACCGTCACGTTATTGGGAGTTATAGGGTCTGGATGGGAGTAACACTAAGACATACTTACTGTCACGTTACTGGGAGTTATAGGATCTGGATGGGAGTAACACTAAGACACACTTACCGTCACGTTACTGGGAGTTATAGGGTCTGGATGGGAGTAACACTAAGACATACTTACCGTCACGTTATTGGGAGTTATAGGGTCTGGATGGGACTAACACTAAGACATACTTACCGTCACGTTATTGGGAGTTATAGGGTCTGGATGGGAGTAACACTAAGACATACTTACCATCACGTTATTGGGAGTTATAGGGTCTGGATGGGAGTAACACTAAGACATACTTACTGTCACGTTACTGGGAGTTATAGGATCTGGATGGGAGTAACACTAAGACACACTTACCGTCACGTTACTGGGAGTTATAGGGTCTGGATGGGAGTAACACTAAGACATACTTACCGTCACGTTATTGGGAGTTATAGGGTCTGGATGGGACTAACACTAAGACATACTTACCGTCACGTTACTGGGAGTTATAGGGTCTGGATGGGAGTAACACTAAGACATACTTACCGTCACGTTATTGGGAGTTATAGGGTCTGGATGGGACTAACACTAAGACATACTTACCATCACGTTATTGGGAGTTATAGGGTCTGGATGGGAGTAACACTAAGTTATACTTACCATCACGTTATTGGGAGTTATAGGGTCTGGATGGGAGTAACACTAAGACACACTTACCATCACGTTATTGGGAGTTATAGGGTCTGGATGGGAGTAACACTAAGACATACTTACCGTCACGTTATTGGGAGTTATAGGGTCTGGATGGGAGTAACACTAAGACATACTTACCGTCACGTTATTGGGAGTTATAGGGTCTGGATGGGACTAACACTAAGACATACTTACCGTCACGTTATTGGGAGTTATAGGGTCTGGATGGGAGTAACACTAAGACATACTTACCGTCACGTTATTGGGAGTTATAGGGTCTGGATGGGAGTAACACTAAGACATACTTATCGTCACGTTACTGGGAGTTATAGGGACTGGATGGGAGTAACACTAAGACATAATTACCATCACGTTATTGGGAGTTATAGGGTCTGGATGGGAGTAACACTAAGACATACTTACCGTCACGTTATTGGGAGTTATAGGGTCTGGATGGGAGTAACACTAAGACATACTTACCATCACGTTATTGGGAGTTATAGGGTCTGGATGGGAGTAACACTAAGACATACTTACTGTCACGTTACTGGGAGTTATAGGATCTGGATGGGAGTAACACTAAGACACACTTACCGTCACGTTACTGGGAGTTATAGGGTCTGGATGGGAGTAACACTAAGACATACTTACCGTCACGTTATTGGGAGTTATAGGGTCTGGATGGGACTAACACTAAGACATACTTACCGTCACGTTACTGGGAGTTATAGGGTCTGGATGGGAGTAACACTAAGACATACTTACCGTCACGTTATTGGGAGTTATAGGGTCTGGATGGGAGTAACACTAAGACATACTTACCATCACGTTATTGGGAGTTATAGGGTCTGGATGGGAGTAACACTAAGACACACTTACCGTCACGTTACTGGGAGTTATAGGGTCTGGATGGGAGTAACACTAAGACATACTTACCGTCACGTTATTGGGAGTTATAGGGTCTGGATGGGACTAACACTAAGACATACTTACCGTCACGTTATTGGGAGTTATAGGGTCTGGATGGGAGTAACACTAAGACATACTTACCATCACGTTATTGGGAGTTATAGGGTCTGGATGGGAGTAACACTAAGACATACTTACTGTCACGTTACTGGGAGTTATAGGGTCTGGATGGGAGTAACACTAAGACATACTTACCGTCACGTTATTGGGAGTTATAGGGTCTGGGTGGGAGTAACACTAAGACACACTTACCGTCACGTTACTGGGAGTTATAGGGTCTGGATGGGAGTAACACTAAGACATACTTACCGTCACGTTATTGGGAGTTATAGGGTCTGGATGGGACTAACACTAAGACATACTTACCTTCACGTTACTGGGAGTTATAGGGTCTGGATGGGAGTAACACTAAGACATACTTACCGTCACGTTATTGGGAGTTATAGGGTTTGGATGGGACTAACACTAAGACATACTTACCATCACGTTATTGGGAGTTATAGGGTCTGGATGGGAGTAACACTAAGACATACTTACCATCACGTTATTGGGAGTTATAGGGTCTGGATGGGAGTAACACTAAGACACACTTACCATCACGTTATTGGGAGTTATAGGGTCTGGATGGGAGTAACACTAAGACATACTTACCGTCACGTTATTGGGAGTTATAGGGTCTGGATGGGAGTAACACTAAGACATACTTACCGTCACGTTATTGGGAGTTATAGGGTCTGGATGGGACTAACACTAAGACATACTTACCGTCACGTTATTGGGAGTTATAGGGTCTGGATGGGAGTAACACTAAGACATACTTACCGTCACGTTATTGGGAGTTATAGGGTCTGGATGGGAGTAACACTAAGACGCACTTACCGTCACGTTATTGGGAGTTATAGGGTCTGGATGGGAGTAACACTAAGACATACTTACCGTCACGTTATTGGGAGTTATAGGGTCTGGATGGGAGTAACACTAAGACATACTTACCGTCACGTTATTGGGAGTTATAGGGTCTGGATGGGAGTAACACTAAGACGCACTTACCGTCACGTTATTGGGAGTTATAGGGTCTGGATGGGAGTAACACTAAGACATACTTACGGTCACGTTATTGGGAGTTATAGGGTCTGGATGGGAGTAACACTAAGACATACTTACCGTCACGTTATTGGGAGTTATAGGGTCTGGATGGGAGTAACACTAAGACATACTTACCGTCACGTTATTGGGAGTTATAGGGTCTGGATGGGAGTAACACTAAGACATACTTACCGTCACGTTATTGGGAGTTATGGGGTCTGGATGGGAGTAACACTAAGACATACTTACCGTCACGTTATTGGGAGTTATAGGGTCTGGATGGGAGTAACACTAAGACATACTTACCGTCACGTTATTGGGAGTTATAGGGTCTGGATGGGAGTAACACTAAGACATACTTACCGTCACATTATTGGGAGTTATAGGATCTGGGTGGGACTAACACTAAGGCATACTTACCGTCACGTTATTGGAAGTTATAGGGTCTGGGTGGGAGTAACACTAAGACATACTTACCGTCACGTTATTGGGAGTTATAGGGTCTGGATGGGAGTAACACTAAGACATACTTACCGTCACGTTATTGGGAGTTATAGGGTCTGGGTGGGAGTAACACTAAGAAATACTTACCGTCACGTTATTGGGAGTTATAGGGTCTGGATGGGAGTAACACTAAGACATACTTACCGTCACGTTATTGGGAGTTATAGGGTCTGGATGGGAGTAACACTAAGACATACTTACTGTCACGTTACTGGGAGTTATAGGGTCTGGATGGGAGTAACACTAAGACATACTTACCGTCACGTTATTGGGAGTTATAGGGTCTGGATTTGAGTAACACTAAGACATACTTACCGTCACGTTATTGGGAGTTATAGGGTCTGGATGGGAGTAACACTAAGACATACTTACCGTCACGTTATTGGGAGTTATAGGGTCTGGATGGGAGTAACACTAAGACATACTTACCGTCACGTTATTGGGAGTTATAGGGTCTGGATGGGAGTAACACTAAGACATACTTACCGTCACGTTATTGGGAGTTATAGGGTCTGGATGGGAGTAACACTAAGACATACTTACCGTCACGTTATTGGGAGTTATAGGGTCTGGATGGGAGTAACACTAAGACATACTTACCGTCACGTTATTGGAAGTTATAGGGACTGGATGGGAGTAACACTAAGACATACTTACCGTCACGTTATTGGAAGATATAGGGACTGGATGGGAGTAACACTAAGACATACTTACCGTCACGTTATTGGAAGTTATAGGGCCTGGATGGGAGTAACACTAAGACATACTTACCGTCACGTTATTGGGAGTTATAGGGTCTGGATGGGAGTAACACTAAGACATAATTACCGTCACGTTATTGGGAGTTATAGGGTCTGGATGGGAGTAACACTAAGACATAATTACCGTCACGTTATTGGGAGTTATAGGGCCTGGATGGGAGTAACACTAAGACATACTTACCGTCACGTTATTGGGAGTTATAGGGTCTGGATGGGAGTAACACTAAGACATAATTACCGTCACGTTATTGGGAGTTATAGGGTCTGGATGGGAGTAACACTAAGACATACTTACCGTCACGTTATTGGGAGTTATAGGGCCTGGATGGGAGTAACACTAAGACATACTTACCGTCACGTTATTGGGAGTTATAGGGTCTGGATGGGAGTAACACTAAGACATACTTACCGTCACGTTATTGGAAGTTATAGGGTCTGGGTGGGAGTAACACTACAACATACTTACCGTCACGTTAGTGGGAGTTATAGGGTCTGGATGGGAGTAACACTAAGACATACTTACCGTCACGTTATTGGGAGTTATAGGGTCTGGATGGGAGTAACACTAAGACATAATTACCATCACGTTATTGGGAGTTATAGGGCCTGGATGGGATTAACACTAAGACATACCTACCGTCACGTTATTGGAAGTTATAGGGTCTGGGTTGGAGTAACACTAAGACATACCTACCGTCACGTTATTGGGAGTTATAGGGTCTGGATGGGAGTAACACTAAGACATACTTAACGTCACGTTATTGGGAGTTATAGGGTCTGGATGGGAGTAACACTAAGACGCACTTACCGTCACGTTATTGGGAGTTATAGGGTCTGGATGGGAGTAACACTAAGACATACTTACCGTCACGTTATTGGGAGTTATAGGGTCTGGATGGGAGTAACACTAAGACATACTTACCGTCACGTTATTGGGAGTTATAGGGTATGGATGGGAGTAACACTAAGACATACTTACCGTCACGTTATTGGGAGTTATAGGGTCTGGATGGGAGTAACACTAAGACATACTTACCGTCACGTTATTGGGAGTTATGGGGTCTGGATGGGAGTAACACTAAGACATACTTACCGTCACGTTATTGGGAGTTATAGGGTCTGGATGGGTGTAACACTAAGACATACTTACCGTCACGTTATTGGGAGTTATAGGGTCTGGATGGGAGTAACACTAAGACATACTTACCGTCACATTATTGGGAGTTATAGGATCTGGGTGGGACTAACACTAAGGCATACTTACCGTCACGTTATTGGAAGTTATAGGGTCTGGGTGGGAGTAACACTAAGACATACTTACCGTCACGTTATTGGGAGTTATAGGGTCTGGATGGGAGTAACACTAAGACATACTTACCGTCACGTTATTGGGAGTTATAGGGTCTGGATGGGAGTAACACTAAGACATACTTACCGTCACGTTATTGGGAGTTATAGGGTCTGGATGGGAGTAACACTAAGACATACTTACTGTCACGTTACTGGGAGTTATAGGGTCTGGATGGGAGTAACACTAAGACATACTTACCGTCACGTTATTGGGAGTTATAGGGTCTGGATGGGAGTAACACTAAGACATACTTACCGTCACGTTATTGGGAGTTATAGGGTCTGGATGGGAGTAACACTAAGACATACTTACCGTCACGTTATTGGGAGTTATAGGGTCTGGATGGGAGTAACACTAAGACATACTTACTGTCACGTTACTGGGAGTTATAGGGTCTGGATGGGAGTAACACTAAGACATACTTACCGTCACGTTATTGGGAGTTATAGGGTCTGGATGGGAGTAACACTAAGACATACTTACTGTCACGTTACTGGGAGTTATAGGATCTGGATGGGAGTAACACTAAGACACACTTACCGTCACGTTACTGGGAGTTATAGGGTCTGGATGGGAGTAACACTAAGACACACTTACCGTCACGTTACTGGGAGTTATAGGGTCTGGATGGGAGTAACACTAAGACATACTTACCGTCACGTTATTGGGAGTTATAGGGTCTGGATGGGACTAACACTAAGACATACTTACCGTCACGTTACCTGGAGTTATAGGGTCTGGATGGGAGTAACACTAAGACATACTTACCGTCACGTTATTGGGAGTTATAGGGTCTGGATGGGACTAACACTAAGACATACTTACCATCACGTTATTGGGAGTTATAGGGTCTGGATGGGAGTAACACTAAGACATACTTACCATCACGTTATTGGGAGTTATAGGGTCTGGATGGGAGTAACACTAAGACACACTTACCATCATGTTATTGGGAGTTATAGGGTCTGGATGGGAGTAACACTAAGACATACTTACCGTCACGTTATTGGGAGTTATAGGGTCTGGATGGGAGTAACACTAAGACATACTTACCGTCACGTTATTGGGAGTTATAGGGTCTGGATGGGACTAACACTAAGACATACTTACCGTCACGTTATTGGGAGTTATAGGGTCTGGATGGGAGTAACACTAAGACATACTTACTGTCACGTTACTGGGAGTTATAGGGTCTGGATGGGAGTAACACTAAGACACACTTACCATCACGTTATTGGGAGTTATAGGGTCTGGATGGGAGTAACACTAATACACACTTACCATCACGTTATTGGGAGTTATATGGTCTGGATGGGAGTAACACTAAGACATACTTACCGTCACGTTATTGGGAGTTATAGGGTCTGGATGGGAGTAACACTAAGACATACTTACCGTCACGTTATTGGGAGTTATAGGGTCTGGATGGGAGTAACACTAAGACATAATTACCATCACGTTATTGGGAGTTATAGGGCCTGGATGGGAGTAACACTAAGACATACTTACCGTCACGTTATTGGGAGTTATAGGGTCTGGATGGGACTAACACTAAGACATACTTACCGTCACGTTACTGGGAGTTATAGGATCTGGATGGGAGTAACACTAAGACATACTTACCATCACGTTATTGGGAGTTATAGGGTCTGGATGGGAGTAACACTAAGACACACTTACCATCACGTTATTGGGAGTTATAGGGTCTGGATGGGAGTAACACTAAGACATACTTACCGTCACGTTATTGGGAGTTATAGGGTCTGGATGGGAGTAACACTAAGACATAATTACCATCACGTTATTGGGAGTTATAGGGCCTGGATGGGAGTAACACTAAGACATACTTACCGTCACGTTATTGGGAGTTATAGGGTCTGGATGGGAGTAACACTAAGACATACTTACCGTCACGTTATTGGGAGTTATAGGGTCTGGATGGGAGTAACACTAAGACATACTTACCGTCACGTTATTGGGAGTTATAGGGTCTGGATGGGAGTAACACTAAGACATAATTACCATCACGTTATTGGGAGTTATAGGGCCTGGATGGGAGTAAGACTAAGACATACTTACCGTCACGTTATTGGGAGTTATAGGGTCTGGATGGGAGTAACACTAAGACATACTTACCGTCACGTTATTGGGAGTTATAGGGTCTGGATGGGAGTAACACTAAGACATAATTACCATCACGTTATTGGGAGTTATAGGGCCTGGATGGGAGTAACACTAAGACATACTTACCGTCACGTTATTGGAAGTTATAGGGTCTGGGTGGGAGTAACACTAAGACATACTTACCGTCACGTTATTGGGAGTTATAGGGTCTGGATGGGAGTAACACTAAGACATACTTACCGTCACGTTATTGGGAGTTATAGGGTCTGGATGGGAGTAACACTAAGACATACTTACCGTCACGTTATTGGGAGTTATAGGGTCTGGATGGGAGTAACACTAAGACATACTTACCGTCACGTTATTGGGAGTTATAGGGTCTGGATGGGAGTAACACTAAGACATACTTACCGTCACGTTATTGGGAGTTATAGGGTCAGGATGGGAGTAACACTAAGACATACTTACCGTCACGTTATTGGAAGATATAGGGACTGGATGGGAGTAACACTAAGACATACTTACCGTCACGTTATTGGGAGTTATAGGGCCTGGATGGGAGTAACACTAAGACATAATTACCGTCACGTTATTGGGAGTTATAGGGTCTGGATGGGAGTAACACTAAGACATAATTACCGTCACGTTATTGGGAGTTATGGGGTCTGGATGGGAGTAACACTAAGACATACTTACCGTCACGTTATTGGGAGTTATAGGGCCTGGATGGGAGTAACACTAAGACATACTTACCGTCACGTTATTGGAAGTTATAGGGTCTGGGTGGGAGTAACACTACAACATACTTACCGTCACGTTATTGGGAGTTATAGGGTCTGGATGGGAGTAACACTAAGACATACTTACCGTCACGTTATTGGGAGTTATAGGGTCTGGATGGGAGTAACACTAAGACATAATTACCATCACGTTATTGGGAGTTATAGGGCCTGGATGGGAGTAACACTAAGACATACTTACCGTCACGTTATTGGAAGTTATAGGGTCTGGGTGGGAGTAACACTAAGACATACTTACCGTCACGTTATTGGGAGTTATAGGGTCTGGATGGGAGTAACACTAAGACATACTTACCGTCACGTTATTGGGAGTTATAGGGTCTGGATGGGAGTAACACTAAGACGCACTTACCGTCACGTTATTGGGAGTTATAGGGTCTGGATGGGAGTAACACTAAGACATACTTACCGTCACGTTATTGGGAGTTATAGGGTCTGGATGGGAGTAACACTAAGACATACTTACCGTCACGTTATTGGGAGTTATAGGGTCTGGATGGGAGTAACACTAAGACGCACTTACCGTCACGTTATTGGGAGTTATAGGGTCTGGATGGGAGTAACACTAAGACATACTTACGGTCACGTTATTGGGAGTTATAGGGTCTGGATGGGAGTAACACTAAGACATACTTACCGTCACGTTATTGGGAGTTATAGGGTCTGGATGGGAGTAACACTAAGACATACTTACCGTCACGTTATTGGGAGTTATAGGGTCTGGATGGGAGTAACACTAAGACATACTTACCGTCACGTTATTGGGAGTTATGTGGTCTGGATGGGAGTAACACTAAGACATACTTACCGTCACGTTATTGGGAGTTATAGGGTCTGGATGGGAGTAACACTAAGACATACTTACCGTCACGTTATTGGGAGTTATAGGGTCTGGATGGGAGTAACACTAAGACATACTTACCGTCACATTATTGGGAGTTATAGGATCTGGGTGGGACTAACACTAAGGCATACTTACCGTCACGTTATTGGAAGTTATAGGGTCTGGGTGGGAGTAACACTAAGACATACTTACCGTCACGTTATTGGGAGTTATAGGGTCTGGGTGGGAGTAACACTAAGACATACTTACCGTCACGTTATTGGGAGTTATAGGGTCTGGATGGGAGTAACACTAAGACATACTTACCGTCACGTTATTGGGAGTTATAGGGTCTGGATGGGAGTAACACTAAGACATACTTACTGTCACGTTACTGGGAGTTATAGGGTCTGGATGGGAGTAACACTAAGACATACTTACCGTCACGTTATTGGGAGTTATAGGGTCTGGATGGGAGTAACACTAAGACATACTTACCGTCACGTTATTGGGAGTTATAGGGTCTGGATGGGAGTAACACTAAGACATACTTACCGTCACGTTATTGGGAGTTATAGGGTCTGGATGGGAGTAACACTAAGACATACTTACCGTCACGTTATTGGGAGTTATAGGGTCTGGATGGGAGTAACACTAAGACATACTTACCGTCACGTTATTGGGAGTTATAGGGTCTGGATGGGAGTAACACTAAGACATACTTACCGTCACGTTATTGGAAGTTATAGGGACTGGATGGGAGTAACACTAAGACATACTTACCGTCACGTTATTGGAAGATATAGGGACTGGATGGGAGTAACACTAAGACATACTTACCGTCACGTTATTGGAAGTTATAGGGCCTGGATGGGAGAAACACTAAGACATACTTACCGTCACGTTATTGGGAGTTATAGGGTCTGGATGGGAGTAACACTAAGACATAATTACCGTCACGTTATTGGGAGTTATGGGGTCTGGATGGGAGTAACACTAAGACATACTTACCGTCACGTTATTGGGAGTTATAGGGCCTGGATGGGAGTAACACTAAGACATACTTACCGTCACGTTATTGGGAGTTATAGGGTCTGGATGGGAGTAACACTAAGACATACTTACCGTCACGTTATTGGGAGTTATAGGGTCTGGATGGGAGTAACACTAAGACATACTTACCGTCACGTTATTGGGAGTTATAGGGTCTGGATGGGAGTAACACTAAGACATACTTACCGTCACGTTATTGGAAGTTATAGGGTCTGGGTGGGAGTAACACTACAACATACTTACCGTCACGTTAGTGGGAGTTATAGGGTCTGGATGGGAGTAACACTAAGACATACTTACCGTCACGTTATTGGGAGTTATAGGGTCTGGATGGGAGTAACACTAAGACATAATTACCATCACGTTATTGGGAGTTATAGGGCCTGGATGGGATTAACACTAAGACATACCTACCGTCACGTTATTGGAAGTTATAGGGTCTGGGTGGGAGTAACACTAAGACATACCTACCGTCACGTTATTGGGAGTTATAGGGTCTGGATGGGAGTAACACTAAGACATACTTAACGTCACGTTATTGGGAGTTATAGGGTCTGGATGGGAGTAACACTAAGACGCACTTACCGTCACGTTATTGGGAGTTATAGGGTCTGGGTGGGAGTAACACTAAGACATACTTACCGTCACGTTATTGGGAGTTATAGGGTCTGGATGGGAGTAACACTAAGACATACTTACCGTCACGTTATTGGGAGTTATAGGGTCTGGATGGGAGTAACACTAAGACGCACTTACCGTCACGTTATTGGGAGTTATAGGGTCTGGATGGGAGTAACACTAAGACATACTTACCGTCACGTTATTGGGAGTTATAGGGTCTGGATGGGAGTAACACTAAGACATACTTACCGTCACGTTATTGGGAGTTATAGGGTCTGGATGGGAGTAACACTAAGACGCACTTACCGTCACGTTATTGGGAGTTATAGGGTCTGGATGGGAGTAACACTAAGACATACTTACGGTCACGTTATTGGGAGTTATAGGGTCTGGATGGGAGTAACACTAAGACATACTTACCGTCACGTTATTGGGAGTTATAGGGTCTGGATGGGAGTAACACTAAGACATACTTACCGTCACGTTATTGGGAGTTATAGGGTCTGGATGGGAGTAACACTAAGACATACTTACCGTCACGTTATTGGGAGTTATGTGGTCTGGATGGGAGTAACACTAAGACATACTTACCGTCACGTTATTGGGAGTTATAGGGTCTGGATGGGAGTAACACTAAGACATACTTACCGTCACGTTATTGGGAGTTATAGGGTCTGGATGGGAGTAACACTAAGACATACTTACCGTCACATTATTGGGAGTTATAGGATCTGGGTGGGACTAACACTAAGGCATACTTACCGTCACGTTATTGGAAGTTATAGGGTCTGGGTGGGAGTAACACTAAGACATACTTACCGTCACGTTATTGGGAGTTATAGGGTCTGGGTGGGAGTAACACTAAGACATACTTACCGTCACGTTATTGGGAGTTATAGGGTCTGGATGGGAGTAACACTAAGACATACTTACCGTCACGTTATTGGGAGTTATAGGGTCTGGATGGGAGTAACACTAAGACATACTTACTGTCACGTTACTGGGAGTTATAGGGTCTGGATGGGAGTAACACTAAGACATACTTACCGTCACGTTATTGGGAGTTATAGGGTCTGGATGGGAGTAACACTAAGACATACTTACCGTCACGTTATTGGGAGTTATAGGGTCTGGATGGGAGTAACACTAAGACATACTTACCGTCACGTTATTGGGAGTTATAGGGTCTGGATGGGAGTAACACTAAGACATACTTACCGTCACGTTATTGGGAGTTATAGGGTCTGGATGGGAGTAACACTAAGACATACTTACCGTCACGTTATTGGGAGTTATAGGGTCTGGATGGGAGTAACACTAAGACATACTTACCGTCACGTTATTGGAAGTTATAGGGACTGGATGGGAGTAACACTAAGACATACTTACCGTCACGTTATTGGAAGATATAGGGACTGGATGGGAGTAACACTAAGACATACTTACCGTCACGTTATTGGAAGTTATAGGGCCTGGATGGGAGAAACACTAAGACATACTTACCGTCACGTTATTGGGAGTTATAGGGTCTGGATGGGAGTAACACTAAGACATAATTACCGTCACGTTATTGGGAGTTATGGGGTCTGGATGGGAGTAACACTAAGACATACTTACCGTCACGTTATTGGGAGTTATAGGGCCTGGATGGGAGTAACACTAAGACATACTTACCGTCACGTTATTGGGAGTTATAGGGTCTGGATGGGAGTAACACTAAGACATACTTACCGTCACGTTATTGGGAGTTATAGGGTCTGGATGGGAGTAACACTAAGACATACTTACCGTCACGTTATTGGGAGTTATAGGGTCTGGATGGGAGTAACACTAAGACATACTTACCGTCACGTTATTGGAAGTTATAGGGTCTGGGTGGGAGTAACACTACAACATACTTACCGTCACGTTAGTGGGAGTTATAGGGTCTGGATGGGAGTAACACTAAGACATACTTACCGTCACGTTATTGGGAGTTATAGGGTCTGGATGGGAGTAACACTAAGACATAATTACCATCACGTTATTGGGAGTTATAGGGCCTGGATGGGATTAACACTAAGACATACCTACCGTCACGTTATTGGAAGTTATAGGGTCTGGGTGGGAGTAACACTAAGACATACCTACCGTCACGTTATTGGGAGTTATAGGGTCTGGATGGGAGTAACACTAAGACATACTTAACGTCACGTTATTGGGAGTTATAGGGTCTGGATGGGAGTAACACTAAGACGCACTTACCGTCACGTTATTGGGAGTTATAGGGTCTGGATGGGAGTAACACTAAGACATACTTACCGTCACGTTATTGGGAGTTATAGGGTCTGGATGGGAGTAACACTAAGACATACTTACCGTCACGTTATTGGGAGTTATAGGGTATGGATGGGAGTAACACTAAGACATACTTACCGTCACGTTATTGGGAGTTATAGGGTCTGGATGGGAGTAACACTAAGACATACTTACCGTCACGTTATTGGGAGTTATGGGGTCTGGATGGGAGTAACACTAAGACATACTTACCGTCACGTTATTGGGAGTTATAGGGTCTGGATGGGAGTAACACTAAGACATACTTACCGTCACGTTATTGGGAGTTATAGGGTCTGGATGGGAGTAACACTAAGACATACTTACCGTCACATTATTGGGAGTTATAGGATCTGGGTGGGACTAACACTAAGGCATACTTACCGTCACGTTATTGGAAGTTATAGGGTCTGGGTGGGAGTAACACTAAGACATACTTACCGTCACGTTATTGGGAGTTATAGGGTCTGGATGGGAGTAACACTAAGACATACTTACCATCACGTTATTGGGAGTTATAGGGTCTGGGTGGGAGTAACACTAAGACATACTTACCGTCACGTTATTGGGAGTTATAGGGTCTGGATGGGAGTAACACTAAGACATACTTACCGTCACGTTATTGGGAGTTATAGGGTCTGGATGGGAGTAACACTAAGACATACTTACTGTCACGTTACTGGGAGTTATAGGGTCTGGATGGGAGTAACACTAAGACATACTTACCGTCACGTTATTGGGAGTTATAGGGTCTGGATTTGAGTAACACTAAGACATACTTACCGTCACGTTATTGGGAGTTATAGGGTCTGGATGGGAGTAACACTAAGACATACTTACCGTCACGTTATTGGGAGTTATAGGGTCTGGATGGGAGTAACACTAAGACATACTTACCGTCACGTTATTGGGAGTTATAGGGTCTGGATGGGAGTAACACTAAGAAATACTTACCGTCACGTTATTGGGAGTTATAGGGTCTGGATGGGAGTAACACTAAGACATACTTACCGTCACGTTATTGGAAGTTATAGGGACTGGATGGGAGTAACACTAAGACATACTTACCGTCACGTTATTGGAAGATATAGGGACTGGATGGGAGTAACACTAAGACATACTTACCGTCACGTTATTGGAAGTTATAGGGCCTGGATGGGAGTAACACTAAGACATACTTACCGTCACGTTATTGGGAGTTATAGGGTCTGGATGGGAGTAACACTAAGACATAATTACCGTCACGTTATTGGGAGTTATGGGGTCTGGATGGGAGTAACACTAAGACATACTTACCGTCACGTTATTGGGAGTTATAGGGCCTGGATGGGAGTAACACTAAGACATACTTACCGTCACGTTATTGGAAGTTATAGGGTCTGGGTGGGAGTAACACTACAACATACTTACCGTCACGTTAGTGGGAGTTATAGGGTCTGGATGGGAGTAACACTAAGACATACTTACCGTCACGTTATTGGGAGTTATAGGGTCTGGATGGGAGTAACACTAAGACATAATTACCATCACGTTATTGGGAGTTATAGGGCCTGGATGGGAGTAACACTAAGACATACCTACCGTCACGTTATTGGAAGTTATAGGGTCTGGGTGGGAGTAACACTAAGACATACTTACCGTCACGTTATTGGGAGTTATAGGGTCTGGATGGGAGTAACACTAAGACATACTTACCGTCACGTTATTGGGAGTTATAGGGTCTGGATGGGAGTAACACTAAGACGCACTTACCGTCACGTTATTGGGAGTTATAGGGTCTGGGTGGGAGTAACACTAAGACATACTTACCGTCACGTTATTGGGAGTTATAGGGTCTGGATGGGAGTAACACTAAGACATACTTACCGTCACGTTATTGGGAGTTATAGGGTCTGGATGGGAGTAACACTAAGACATACTTACCGTCACGTTATTGGGAGTTATAGGGTCTGGATGGGAGTAACACTAAGACATACTTACCGTCACGTTATTGGGAGTTATGGGGTCTGGATGGGAGTAACACTAAGACATACTTACCGTCACGTTATTGGGAGTTATAGGGTCTGGATGGGAGTAACACTAAGACATACTTACCGTCACGTTATTGGGAGTTATAGGGTCTGGATGGGAGTAACACTAAGACATACTTACCGTCACATTATTGGGAGTTATAGGATCTGGGTGGGACTAACACTAAGGCATACTTACCGTCACGTTATTGGAAGTTATAGGGTCTGGTTGGGAGTAACACTAAGACATACTTACCGTCACGTTATTGGGAGTTATAGGGTCTGGATGGGAGTAACACTAAGACATACTTACCGTCACGTTATTGGGAGTTATAGGGTCTGGGTGGGAGTAACACTAAGACATACTTACCGTCACGTTATTGGGAGTTATAGGGTCTGGATGGGAGTAACACTAAGACATACTTACCGTCACGTTATTGGGAGTTATAGGGTCTGGATGGGAGTAACACTAAGACATACTTACCGTCACGTTATTGGGAGTTATAGGGTCTGGATGGGAGTAACACTAAGACATACTTACCGTCACGTTATTGGGAGTTATAGGGTCTGGATGGGAGTAACACTAAGACATACTTACCGTCACGTTATTGGGAGTTATAGGGTCTGGATGGGAGTAACACTAAGACATACTTACCGTCACGTTATTGGGAGTTATAGGGTCTGGATGGGAGTAACACTAAGACATACTTACCGTCACGTTATTGGGAGTTATAGGGTCTGGATGGGAGTAACACTAAGACATACTTACCGTCACGTTATTGGGAGTTATAGGGTCTGGATGGGAGTAACACTAAGACATACTTACCGTCACGTTATTGGGAGTTATAGGGTCTGGATGGGAGTAACACTAAGACATACTTACCGTCACGTTATTGGGAGTTATAGGGTCTGGATGGGTGTAACACTAAGACATACTTACCGTCACGTTATTGGGAGTTATAGGATCTGGGTGGGACTAACACTAAGGCATACTTACCGTCACGTTATTGGAAGTTATAGGGTCTGGGTGGGAGTAACACTAAGACATACTTACCGTCACGTTATTGGGAGTTATAGGGTCTGGATGGGAGTAACACTAAGACATACTTACCGTCACGTTATTGGGAGTTATAGGGTCTGGATGGGAGTAACACTAAGACATACTTACCGTCACGTTATTGGGAGTTATAGGGTCTGGATGGGAGTAACACTAAGACATACTTACCGTCACGTTATTGGGAGTTATAGGGTCTGGATGGGAGTAACACTAAGACATACTTACCGTCACGTTATTGGGAGTTATAGGGTCTGGATGGGAGTAACACTAAGACATACTTACCGTCACGTTATTGGGAGTTATAGGGTCTGGATGGGAGTAACACTAAGACATACTTACCGTCACGTTATTGGGAGTTATAGGATCTGGATGGGAGTAACACTAAGACATACTTACCGTCACGTTATTGGGAGTTATAGGGTCTGGATGGGAGTAACACTAAGACATACTTACCGTCACGTTATTGGGAGTTATGGGGTCTGGATGGGAGTAACACTAAGACATACTTACCGTCACGTTATTGGGAGTTATAGGGTCTGGATGGGAGTAACACTAAGACATACTTACCGTCACGTTATTGGGAGTTATAGGGTCTGGATGGGAGTAACACTAAGACATACTTACCGTCACGTTATTGGGAGTTATACTGTAGGATCTGGGTGGGACTAACACTAAGGCATACTTACCGTCACGTTATTGGAAGTTATAGGGTCTGGGTGGGAGTAACACTAAGACATACTTACCGTCACGTTATTGGGAGTTATAGGGTCTGGATGGGAGTAACACTAAGACATACTTACCGTCACGTTATTGGGAGTTATAGGGTCTGGATGGGAGTAACACTAAGACATACTTACCGTCACGTTATTGGGAGTTATAGGGTCTGGATGGGAGTAACACTAAGACATACTTACCGTCACGTTATTGGGAGTTATAGGGTCTGGATGGGAGTAACACTAAGACATACTTACCGTCACGTTATTGGGAGTTATAGGGTCTGGATGGGAGTAACACTAAGACATACTTACCGTCACGTTATTGGGAGTTATAGGATCTGGGTGGGACTAACACTAAGGCATACTTACCGTCACGTTATTGGAAGTTATAGGGTCTGGGTGGGAGTAACACTAAGACATACTTACCGTCACGTTATTGGAAGTTATAGGGTCTGGGTGGGAGTAACACTAAGACATACTTACCGTCACGTTATTGGGAGTTATAGGGTCTGGATGGGAGTAACACTAAGACATAATTACCGTCACGTTATTGGGAGTTATGGGGTCTGGATGGGAGTAACACTAAGACATACTTACCGTCACGTTATTGGGAGTTATAGGGCCTGGATGGGAGTAACACTAAGACATACTTACCGTCACGTTATTGGGAGTTATAGGGTCTGGATGGGAGTAACACTAAGACATACTTACCGTCACGTTATTGGGAGTTATAGGGTCTGGATGGGAGTAACACTAAGACATACTTACCGTCACGTTATTGGGAGTTATAGGGTCTGGATGGGAGTAACACTAAGACATACTTACCGTCACGTTATTGGAAGTTATAGGGTCTGGGTGGGAGTAACACTACAACATACTTACCGTCACGTTAGTGGGAGTTATAGGGTCTGGATGGGAGTAACACTAAGACATACTTACCGTCACGTTATTGGGAGTTATAGGGTCTGGATGGGAGTAACACTAAGACATAATTACCATCACGTTATTGGGAGTTATAGGGCCTGGATGGGATTAACACTAAGACATACCTACCGTCACGTTATTGGAAGTTATAGGGTCTGGGTGGGAGTAACACTAAGACATACCTACCGTCACGTTATTGGGAGTTATAGGGTCTGGATGGGAGTAACACTAAGACATACTTAACGTCACGTTATTGGGAGTTATAGGGTCTGGATGGGAGTAACACTAAGATGCACTTACCGTCACGTTATTGGGAGTTATAGGGTCTGGATGGGAGTAACACTAAGACATACTTACCGTCACGTTATTGGGAGTTATAGGGTCTGGATGGGAGTAACACTAAGACATACTTACCGTCACGTTATTGGGAGTTATAGGGTATGGATGGGAGTAACACTAAGACATACTTACCGTCACGTTATTGGGAGTTATAGGGTCTGGATGGGAGTAACACTAAGACATACTTACCGTCACGTTATTGGGAGTTATGGGGTCTGGATGGGAGTAACACTAAGACATACTTACCGTCACGTTATTGGGAGTTATAGGGTCTGGATGGGAGTAACACTAAGACATACTTACCGTCACGTTATTGGGAGTTATAGGGTCTGGATGGGAGTAACACTAAGACATACTTACCGTCACATTATTGGGAGTTATAGGATCTGGGTGGGACTAACACTAAGGCATACTTACCGTCACGTTATTGGAAGTTATAGGGTCTGGGTGGGAGTAACACTAAGACATACTTACCGTCACGTTATTGGGAGTTATAGGGTCTGGATGGGAGTAACACTAAGACATACTTACCGTCACGTTATTGGGAGTTATAGGGTCTGGGTGGGAGTAACACTAAGACATACTTACCGTCACGTTATTGGGAGTTATAGGGTCTGGATGGGAGTAACACTAAGACATACTTACCGTCACGTTATTGGGAGTTATAGGGTCTGGATGGGAGTAACACTAAGACATACTTACTGTCACGTTACTGGGAGTTATAGGGTTTGGATGGGAGTAACACTAAGACATACTGCACCGACACACTTTATTCGAGCAAATACCCGGTATGTACCTGGCAGATACCTGGAATGCGCCGCTCCTCACCTCTGACAAGCCCCGTTGCGTTTGCCTTCCCAGCCTGGGTTCATGCCTGGCTGATGGGCGGCTGATCTGTTAAATGATAATGATTAGGATTTAATAGGCTGCAATGCTTCGCGTGTCTACCAGATGGCATACATTCATGAATTGTAATGCAGTATATATATATATACTGTGCAGTATTGCAGCCAGCGGGAATAAAATGCTTCAATCCCTGCATGGAAAATACCTCAATGCACTCGGGCAGAAAACAGTCACAAACCTCAATACACCCGGGTATACCCGAATTCGTGGGACTAGCCGAGCTCGAATAAAGTGTGTCGCCAGTGTACTTACCGTCACGTTATTGGGAGTTATAGGGTCTGGATTTGAGTAACACTAAGACATACTTACCGTCACGTTATTGGGAGTTATAGGGTCTGGATGGGAGTAACACTAAGACATACTTACCGTCACGTTATTGGGAGTTATAGGGTCTGGATGGGAGTAACACTAAGACATACTTACCGTCACGTTATTGGGAGTTATAGGGTCTGGATGGGAGTAACACTAAGAAATACTTACCGTCACGTTATTGGGAGTTATAGGGTCTGGATGGGAGTAACACTAAGACATACTTACCGTCACGTTATTGGGAGTTATAGGGTCTGGGTGGGAGTAACACTAAGACATACTTACCGTCACGTTATTGGAAGTTATAGGGCCTGGATGGGAGTAACACTAAGACATACTTACCGTCACGTTATTGGAAGATATAGGGACTGGATGGGAGTAACACTAAGACATACTTACCGTCACGTATTGGAAGTTATAGGGCCTGGATGGGAGTAACACTAAGACATACTTACCGTCACGTTATTGGGAGTTATAGGGTCTGGATGGGAGTAACACTAAGACATAATTACCGTCACGTTATTGGGAGTTATGGGGTCTGGATGGGAGTAACACTAAGACATACTTACCGTCACGTTATTGGGAGTTATAGGGCCTGGATGGGAGTAACACTAAGACATACTTACCGTCACGTTATTGGAAGTTATAGGGTCTGGGTGGGAGTAACACTACAACATACTTACCGTCACGTTAGTGGGAGTTATAGGGTCTGGATGGGAGTAACACTAAGACATACTTACCGTCACGTTATTGGGAGTTATAGGGTCTGGATGGGAGTAACACTAAGACATAATTACCATCACGTTATTGGGAGTTATAGGGCCTGGATGGGAGTAACACAAAGACATACCTACCGTCACGTTATTGGAAGTTATAGGGTCTGGGTGGGAGTAACACTAAGACATACTTACCGTCACGTTATTGGGAGTTATAGGGTCTGGATGGGAGTAACACTAAGACATACTTACCGTCACGTTATTGGGAGTTATAGGGTCTGGATGGGAGTAACACTAAGACGCACTTACCGTCACGTTATTGGGAGTTATAGGGTCTGGGTGGGAGTAACACTAAGACATACTTACCGTCACGTTATTGGGAGTTATAGGGTCTGGATTTGAGTAACACTAAGACATACTTACCGTCACGTTATTGGGAGTTATAGGGTCTGGATGGGAGTAACACTAAGACATACTTACCGTCACGTTATTGGGAGTTATAGGGTCTGGATGGGAGTAACACTAAGACATACTTACCGTCATGTTATTGGGAGTTATGGGGTCTGGATGGGAGTAACACTAAGACATACTTACCGTCACGTTATTGGGAGTTATAGGGTCTGGATGGGAGTAACACTAAGACATACTTACCGTCACGTTATTGGGAGTTATAGGGTCTGGATGGGAGTAACACTAAGACATACTTACCGTCACATTATTGGGAGTTATAGGATCTGGGTGGGACTAACACTAAGGCATACTTACCGTCACGTTATTGGAAGTTATAGGGTCTGGGTGGGAGTAACACTAAGACATACTTACCGTCACGTTATTGGGAGTTATAGGGTCTGGATGGGAGTAACACTAAGACATACTTACCGTCACGTTATTGGGAGTTATAGGGTCTGGGTGGGAGTAACACTAAGACATACTTACCGTCACGTTATTGGGAGTTATAGGGTCTGGATGGGAGTAACACTAAGACATACTTACCGTCACGTTATTGGGAGTTATAGGGTCTGGATGGGAGTAACACTAAGACATACTTACCGTCACGTTATTGGGAGTTATAGGGTCTGGATGGGAGTAACACTAAGACATACTTACCGTCACGTTATTGGGAGTTATAGGGTCTGGATGGGAGTAACACTAAGACATACTTACCGTCACGTTATTGGGAGTTATAGGGTCTGGATGGGAGTAACACTAAGACATACTTACCGTCACGTTATTGGGAGTTATAGGGTCTGGATGGGAGTAACACTAAGACATACTTACCGTCACGTTATTGGGAGTTATAGGGTCTGGATGGGAGTAACACTAAGACATACTTACCGTCACGTTATTGGGAGTTATAGGGTCTGGATGGGAGTAACACTAAGACATACTTACCGTCACGTTATTGGGAGTTATAGGGTCTGGATGGGTGTAACACTAAGACATACTTACCGTCACGTTATTGGGAGTTATAGGATCTGGGTGGGACTAACACTAAGGCATACTTACTGTCACGTTATTGGAAGTTATAGGGTCTGGGTGGGAGTAACACTAAGACATACTTACCGTCACGTTATTGGGAGTTATAGGGTCTGGATGGGAGTAACACTAAGACATACTTACCGTCACGTTATTGGGAGTTATAGGGTCTGGATGGGAGTAACACTAAGACATACTTACCGTCACGTTATTGGGAGTTATAGGGTCTGGATGGGAGTAACACTAAGACATACTTACCGTCACGTTATTGGGAGTTATAGGGTCAGGATGGGAGTAACACTAAGACATACTTACCGTCACGTTATTGGGAGTTATAGGGTCTGGATGGGAGTAACACTAAGACATACTTACCGTCACGTTATTGGGAGTTATAGGATCTGGATGGGAGTAACACTAAGACATACTTACCGTCACGTTATTGGGAGTTATAGGGTCTGGATGGGAGTAACACTAAGACATACTTACCGTCACGTTATTGGGAGTTATGGGGTCTGGATGGGAGTAACACTAAGACATACTTACCGTCACGTTATTGGGAGTTATAGGGTCTGGATGGGAGTAACACTAAGACATACTTACCGTCACGTTATTGGGAGTTATAGGGTCTGGATGGGAGTAACACTAAGACATACTTACCGTCACGTTATTGGGAGTTATAGGGTCTGGATGGGAGTAACACTAAGACATACTTACCGTCACGTTATTGGGAGTTATAGGGTCTGGATGGGAGTAACACTAAGACATACTTACCGTCACGTTATTGGGAGTTATAGGATCTGGATGGGAGTAACACTAAGACATACTTACCGTCACGTTATTGGGAGTTATAGGGTCTGGATGGGAGTAACACTAAGACATACTTACCGTCACGTTATTGGGAGTTATGGGGTCTGGATGGGAGTAACACTAAGACATACTTACCGTCACGTTATTGGGAGTTATAGGGTCTGGATGGGAGTAACACTAAGACATACTTACCGTCACGTTATTGGGAGTTATAGGGTCTGGATGGGAGTAACACTAAGACATACTTACCGTCACGTTATTGGGAGTTATACTGCACCGACACACTTTATTCGAGCAAATACCCAGTATGTACCTGGCAGATACCTGGAATGCGCCGCTCCTCAACTCTGTCAAGCCCCGTTGCGTTTGCCTTCCCAGCCTGGGTTCATGCCTGGCTGACGGGCGGCTGATCTGTTAAATGATAATGATTAGGATTTAATAGGCTGCAATGCTTCGCGTGTCTACCAGATGGCATAAATTCATGAATTGTAATGCAGTATATATATATATACTGTGCAGTATTGCAGCCAGCGGGAATAAAATGCTTCAATCCCTGCCTGGAAAATACCTCAATGCACTCGGGCAGAAAACATTCACAAACCTCAATACACCCGGGTATACCCGAATTCGTGGGACTAGCCGAGCTCGAATAAAGTGTGTCGCCAGTGTAGGGTCTGGGTGGGAGTAACACTAAGACATACTTACCGTCACGTTATTGGGAGTTATAGGGTCTGGATGGGAGTAACACTAAGACATACTTACCGTCACGTTATTGGGAGTTATAGGGTCTGGATGGGAGTAACACTAAGACATACTTACCGTCACGTTATTGGGAGTTATAGGGTCTGGATGGGAGTAACACTAAGACATACTTACCGTCACGTTATTGGGAGTTATAGGGTCTGGATGGGAGTAACACTAAGACATACTTACCGTCACGTTATTGGGAGTTATAGGGTCTGGATGGGAGTAACACTAAGACATACTTACCGTCACGTTATTGGGAGTTATAGGATCTGGGTGGGACTAACACTAAGGCATACTTACCGTCACGTTATTGGAAGTTATAGGGTCTGGGTGGGAGTAACACTAAGACATACTTACCGTCACGTTATTGGGAGTTATAGGGTCTGGATGGGAGTAACACTAAGACATACTTACCATCACGTTATTGGGAGTTATAGGGTCTGGATGGGAGTAACACTAAGACATACTTACCGTCACGTTATTGGGAGTTATAGGGTCTGGATGGGAGTAACACTAAGACATACTTACCGTCACGTTATTGGGAGTTATAGGGTCTGGATGGGAGTAACACTAAGACATACTTACCGTCACGTTATTGGGAGTTATAGGGTCTGGATAGGAGTAACACTAAGACATACTTACCGTCACGTTATTGGGAGTTATAGGGTCTGGATGGGAGTAACACTAAGACATACTTACCGTCACGTTATTGGGAGTTATAGGGTCTGGATGGGAGTAACACTAAGACATACTTACCGTCACGTTATTGGGAGTTATAGGGTCTGGATGGGAGTAACACTAAGACATACTTACCGTCACGTTATTGGGAGTTATAGGGTCTGGATGGGAGTAACACTAAGACATACTTACCGTCACGTTATTGGGAGTTATAGGGTCTGGATGGGAGTAACACTAAGACATACTTACCGTCACGTTATTGGGAGTTATAGGGTCTGGATGGGAGTAACACTAAGACATACTTACCGTCACGTTATTGGGAGTTATAGGGTCTGGATGGGAGTAACACTAAGACATACTTACCGTCACGTTATTGGGAGTTATAGGATCTGGGTGGGACTAACACTAAGGCATACTTACCGTCACGTTATTGGAAGTAATAGGGTCTGGGTGGGAGTAACACTAAGACATACTTACCGTCACGTTATTGGGAGTTATAGGGTCTGGATGGGAGTAACACTAAGACATACTTACCGTCACGTTATTGGGAGTTATAGGGTCTGGATGGGAGTAACACTAAGACATACTTACCGTCACGTTATTGGGAGTTATAGGGTCTGGATGGGAGTAACACTAAGACATACTTACCGTCACGTTATTGGGAGTTATAGGGTCTGGATGGGAGTAACACTAAGACATACTTACCGTCACGTTATTGGGAGTTATAGGGTCTGGATGGGAGTAACACTAAGACATACTTACCGTCACGTTATTGGGAGTTATAGGGTCTGGATGGGAGTAACACTAAGACATACTTACCGTCACGTTATTGGGAGTTATAGGATCTGGATGGGAGTAACACTAAGACATACTTACCGTCACGTTATTGGGAGTTATAGGGTCTGGATGGGAGTAACACTAAGACATACTTACCGTCACGTTATTGGGAGTTATGGGGTCTGGATGGGAGTAACACTAAGACATACTTACCGTCACGTTATTGGGAGTTATAGGGTCTGGATGGGAGTAACACTAAGACATACTTACCGTCACGTTATTGGGAGTTATAGGGTCTGGATGGGAGTAACACTAAGACATACTTACCGTCACGTTATTGGGAGTTATAGGATCTGGGTGGGACTAACACTAAGGCATACTTACCGTCACGTTATTGGAAGTTATAGGGTCTGGGTGGGAGTAACACTAAGACATACTTACCGTCACGTTATTGGGAGTTATAGGGTCTGGATGGGAGTAACACTAAGACATACTTACCGTCACGTTATTGGGAGTTATAGGGTCTGGATGGGAGTAACACTAAGACATACTTACCGTCACGTTATTGGGAGTTATAGGATCTGGGTGGGACTAACACTAAGGCATACTTACCGTCACGTTATTGGAAGTTATAGGGTCTGGGTGGGAGTAACACTAAGACATACTTACCGTCACGTTATTGGGAGTTATAGGGTCTGGATGGGAGTAACACTAAGACATACTTACCGTCACGTTATTGGGAGTTATAGGGTCGGGATGGGAGTAACACTAAGACATACTTACCGTCACGTTATTGGGAGTTATAGGGTCTGGATGGGAGTAACACTAAAACATACTTACCGTCACGTTATTGGGAGTTATAGGATCTGGATGGGACTAACACTAAGACATACTTACCGTCACGTTATTGGAAGTTATAGGCTCTGGATGGGAGTAACACTAAGACATACTTACCGTCACGTTATTGGAAGTTATAGGGCCTGGATGGGAGTAACACTAAGACATACTTACCGTCACGTTATTGGAAGTTATAGGGCCTGGATGGGAGTAACACTAAGACATACTTACCGTCACGTTATGGGAAGTTATAGGGTCTGGATGGGAGTAACACTAAGACATACTTACCGTCACGTTATTGGAAGTTATAGGCTCTGGATGCGAGTAACACTAAGACATACTTACCGTCACGTTACTGGACGTTATAGGGCCTGGATGGGAGTAACATTAAGACATACTTACCGTCACGTTATTGGACGTTATAGGATCTGGATGAGATAACACTAAAACATACTGTCACGTTACTGGAAGTTATAGGGTCTGGTTTCCTTCTTAGAAAGGGAATACAAGACAACAAACAAGAAGGAACCTGAAGATCACCAGAACTGGAAGGCTGATGAAAGGAACAGGGAAAGTTGCAGTGCTAGGAAACAAAGAATAACCTGACTTCTTAACCTTTAAACAGAAAGTTTGACAAGCAAACAACCAACAGACTGGATGGGGTTTTATACCCAAACTAAGATGACAGCTGGCCTCATGGACTGTTCTGGTTCTCACCCAGAGCCTAACTCCTCTGTGTGCCCCTACAGGTCTGGGACGAGTACTGCGGGAGAGAATCATGAGGGAGAGGAAGAGAGAGAGTGGAGAGGGGAGGGGAAGAGACAGAGGAGAGGGGGGGAGTGAGGAAAAGAGAGGGGAAAGGAAGAGAGAGATGGAGAGAGAGGAGAGGGAGGAGAGAGGGAGAGGGAGGCTGACAGAGAGGCGAGGAAGAGAGAGGAAAGAGGAAGAGAGAAAGCGGGGAGGACGATAGAAAGAGAAGTATAGAGGAGTGGAGATAACGAATGAGAGGGAGAGAGAGGGAGGGGATAAAAAGAGAGAGAGAGGAGAGCAATAGAGAGGTGAGGAAAAGAGAAAGCGAAGAAAAGGATAGGAGGAGAGGACTGAAAAAGAGAACGCGGGAAAGAAAGGAGAGGAGATGAAGGGAGAGAGAAGAGGAAAATAGGAGAAGATAGAGGAAAAGAGAAAGCGGGAAAGAAAGGAGAAGAGATGAAGAGAGGAAGAGAGAGACGGGAGGAAGATAGGAGAAGAGAGTGGAGAGGAAAAGAGAAAGCGGAGAAGAAGAGGGAGGGAGATAGAGGAAGTGAGAGAGGAGAGGAAGAGAGAGGGAGATACCTGTGCACAAAAATGAGCGCACCTGAGATACCTGGGATATATGCTAATATATCTCGCTCTCTCTCATTCTCCATATTTCAGGGTCCGGAGTGAGCCAACGTCCCCTTTAGACCATACCTAACTACTGCACTCTTATATCCCTGCATTAATAGCTAACGCAAGGCCCATTACGACTGGCAACAGCTCATAACGCTGCGCTACTGAGCTTTGCTGATACCCGTTAGCACTTAACGACGCGTTCACTTAAATTAAATTACTTTGGTATGAAAAATACACAGTAGGGGTAATCTGGGTATGAAAATTAAAAATAGTGTTACTCTGAGTAGGAAAATATAAAGGTTGTGGTACTCTAGTTAAAAAACAAAATACAAAGTAGCGCTACTCTGTACCACTTTAGTACCACGGTGTGTCCTCCAAGATTTCATGACAATCAACAAACTGTAGAATTGTCATCGATTTGGACTCTCCGCGCAGTAATAGCCAGATCGGCACTATCCCGCAGTATTTAACGAGCCCCTTAAAGTGTTCTGCAAATGCTGCCGCCATCATTTCGCAAAGACAGTGATTCCCAAACAAGCGCCGTATCCCGTCTCTGCCGATCCCTTCTAGTTCTATATTGTTTTATTGACACTATATTGCGTGACGGGCCTCGGACGTGCCCGGGCTTCAGATGAGACAAGGTGATAAATGGATGTAGGGAGATGGAACGGTGACATGGTGCGGAAGTAACTGAGAGCCGGGGGGAGGCCACGGGCCATTGGATCCAGAGCTATAACATGAGATAATCAATGTGTATTCGTGTAAGATGGAGCAGAGGCGTGTGTTCAGGGTGACTGGCTTTAGAGTGAAACCACTTAATTATAATTGATGAGCCTGTTTCAAGAAATCCTGCGGCTTACACACTAACATTATATCTACATTTGTATTGTGTGTCAATTAACAATCCCAGCACATTCGCATCTCAAACAGGTCTGCAGCTCTGCCCTTCCCCATTATCTCTTAGCATAGAATTATGTATTATTTGTCATCTTAACTCTATGCCCAGGTTATACTTGAAAACGAGAGGTAGCTCTCAATGTATTACTTCCTGGTAACACATTTTATAAATAAATAAATACATACAGTGCTTCCACTGCAGCCAGGGATTCTGGGTATTGACATGCAAATGAGCTCTCACAGTGGCACCTTTTGCTTCTTATCCATTTTAAAGGAGCAATCCAAGCCGGCAATTTTAAAACAAAAGTGTTTATATATGGACAAGAACAAAGAAAACAGGTAGTAGCCCTTCCCAATATCTAACCTACACCAGTGAAGCCAAATAGATGATCTGTGAATCTATGGGACCAATGCTGTTCAGGACACAAGTGCAAATAACCATAAAAATATGACAATAAAAATCAAATAAAATGTCCAATAAAAATTATACAATACAAATTAAAGTCCAGTCCCACAACACTGTGCAACCGAGTCTCTGCAGCCTGAAAACAGGGGAACACCACTCCCTCCGAGATATCTATAGAAAAAACAAACAAAAAACAGGCGCACTCATAGTATAGTATGATTACAAAAATGTATATGGAACTGGATACGTAAAAAATGCACACTCACAAACATAACAGGACCAAGAGCATGTTTGAGTAAATACTCAATCGCCAATCGATAGCACCAAGGTCCCAGTCCTGATGTCGATCTGGGGTAAACTGGAACCGGCGAATGTTACAGCTCTCTCCATGTACCGGAAGTATACGTGCACTAGGAGCGCCTTTCCACTTCAATCCCTCTGCCCACTAAGGTTAGTCTCTAGTTGCAGTACCTCGAGACACTTGTGACGTCACTGGGCTCTCCGGATTGGCTGTCCCCCAATAGGGACTTGCTGCTTCGGCTACCTTCTCAATGAAGGCATAATATGGAAATAACTTGCGTTCCCGTATGTGTGATATAGCATGCAATGAATAAGATACTAGACAAGTTGGCACACTATGGTCCACGAAACACACCGTACGTGTTTCGTCTTGAAAGACTTCATCAGGGGCTCCAAATACAGGACAGTCCGGTTCCATACTGGACAACTGGGATCCCTACTGGTTGGTGGCCCTTGAAGACTTCTGTTGGCCACCCGTGGTCTCAACGATATTAATTTCAAAAGAGATTGACAGTTTGTCATATATATAAATTCATTTATGATGCGCTGTGTTATCAACGCAACAGAAACCCTTGCTAAGCTAGTATACGAGTAATAGATATATGTAAATGGGAGGTGCTCAAAAGGGATATAGTCACTGGACATGAATACTAAGAAAAATAAATCCCTGTAAATGGCACTTAGCTCCCTAGTACCAGGTTGTAAAGCCCTAGACTTGTAAGGAAGGGTGGCAAGATATAAGGCCCAAGGGTCCCTCCCCTAAGGTTCTGTGATGTCAGGCCAGGGGGAGGAGTTAAGGAAGGGGAACCTAAGACAAGGGGTGGGGGGGAATCCTAGCTTCCTCTTTCTTCTAGGAGCTACTGGAGCAAAGCCACATTTTCCTGGTTCCTGATATCCTGATTCACAGAGATAGCTGCGCAGCATGGAGGAAGAAAGACACAATCAAAGGGCCCAGCTGAGATGACAGCGGTTGTGGTCATGGGCGGAGACGTGTGGATGAGGGAGCTGTAATAGGAGTCGTGGTCTGCGCAGTACGGAGTGCCTGCTGGCTCACGTGCTCAGCGGTAGAAAATGGGGAATTTTGTCTTGTGAGTTTTTGCAAACCACCCGGCGTTTTTTTGGGTCTGCGGATTTTTGCTGGGTAGGTTTTAGGAGGGGTGGCGTGGTTAGACATAGGTGTCGTGTTGGGCTGGTTGCGAATTCCGGAATCAGTTGGCAGATTGTCGTTTTGGGCAATCCTCTGGCGGATAGCGGAGGGTGCCGGGTTGGGGAGTCCACGATTTTGTGCAGATCAGTTTGTGGGCGAATTATGGGGGCATTGGCAAGGAGGGCAGATTATGGGGTATGGGATGCAGATATGGCGTAGTTTTTGGCAGTAAGTGTTGATTTGGGGCATATTGTGCGGATTTTGCATAGATTTTGTCGGGAAGGTTGGATTTGGTCTGGGTCACGGATTGTGGGGCAGAATTCACCTGGATTTAGCTAAAGGTGGCAGATTTTCCAGGGGAAGCTTTCGCGGATAGACATGGAGGCAGATTCCAGGTAGACCCCCTGATGAAGTGTTAAATCAACACGAAGCGCGTAGAGGTAGAGTTTGCATTCAGTAATGCGTGATGCCTGAGACTGTGACGACGGACACCGGCATTCTGCACTCCCACACGAGGACGATGTGATCAGCTGCCTGTGATTGCAGTTGTGGCTGCTCCGGTTATTCACCAGGCCATTGTCTCAGTTTTGAGTTTACTCAAACCCCCCCTTGTGTGAAGTTCACATCTGTGACCTGACTGGGAGATCTGAACGTTTTTTATTGTAAGTTTTGTAACTTGTTATTTTTTACATAAAGTACCGCTTTCTTTTATTGAAATTGTCTCTCTGTGCGCCTTTAATTTTAACTTTATGATTCCAGGTAGAATCCACGCAGATTGGGCGCAGGGGCGAATTCCAGGTAAATTCGGTGTGGATTGGACATAATGGCGGATTTTGAGGGTAAAATCAGCGCGGATAGTAGACAACCGTAGATTTCAGCGGAAAAGCCACATGAATAGAGACTGGATCAAATCTGTCAGCGGATTTCACACCACGGGGAGGATTGTGGAAGAAAAGGGTAGGAAAATGGATTTTTAGCAGCAGTGCGGGCTCCAGCGGCGGAAGCCTAGAGGTGTCAGGACCTGGACCTGCGAGCGTGCCAAGGACAGGACGCGACAAGCGACATGAAAGAGAGTGGGGGCGTGGCTGAACGCAGCAACGGGACACAGCGGGGGGGGGGGGGAGGGGAGCCTGCAGCCACCCAAAGAGCAGGAACTGCAGCAGGGAATGGCTGGGATTGCAGTGGTCCCATCCTCTGATGAGGCTGACCCCTTCAGGGCAGGAGAGGAGGGATGTGGTTACAGCGAGAGATGTTAGAGGGACGGCTGGAAGGGGACAGGGTTAGTTTTAAGGCATTTACACGGGGGGCAGGTTGAGATGGAGATGAGTAGTGGGAGATGAGTAGTGGGGGATCAAGGGAGGAGGAGGTGAGCGGGGGGAGGCAGATTGCGGGGGAGGAAGTGGTCACTTCTACACACAGTTACAGGAGGTCAGTGGGGGGGGCAAGTACATAGAGTGCAGGATAGTCTTCAGGAGGTTCTGGTGGTGGAGAGAGTGCAATAGGACCAGAGGGGGGGGGCAGGTATGGGGCAGCGGTAGTTGGGCTGGTGCCAGTGCAAGGAGCAGGGGATGAGATATTCAGAGCCTTGGGGGAGTTCTTTTTGTAATGAGGTCGTAGGGGAGAGCAAGGTCAGGGTACAGTAAGGGGGGGTGGTTAATTGTGCCAGTGGTGTGGGAGAGGAAGGTAATATTGGAGGCAGTTTGGGGGAAGTGTCAGGGGTATTGCAGAGGTGTGGCACATTGATTGACATTATTCCCGGTCTATAAAGGAGCCGACAAAGTCGGACAAAAAGAAGGATGAGAAGGAGGAGTAGGAAGAGAGGGAAAGGAGGCAGCATCCAAAACTTTTGGGGGCTGGCTGCAGGCCTTTGCAATTGTAGCCAGCGTGATAGGCGAGAAGAAGCTGGAGCATTGCTCGGTGTTCTGCAAGCATGTGGATTCAATTTAGGAGGCCTATACTATATGTTTTATGGGGTTCCGGTGTGCTGGAAGAACGATAGGGACTTCAGGCAGAGAAAGGCGACTAAGAAACAGTCAAGCTGGGCAGTAAGACAGGAATAAGAAGGGGGGTTCTTGCTGGCAGTATAATGAGGGCCAGTGTAAGTGGGGCGTGGGGTGTCGGTTTAGACACGAGTGTAACAGCTGTGGGCTTTAAAAAGGGCAAAGATGGATTTAAGAAAAAAGCAAGGGGAGAGGCTGGGGCAATGACCGAGAACTCCTGACGAAGCCGCTAACAGTGCAGACTGGGCGAAACGCGTTGAGTGGAGGAATTTTGGCCACACAGAGGATCCGTACTCCAAACCGCCAGCAGCGTGACGTCAGCGACGTGCTCGAACAGCCTGTGATTGCACAGACACGCCGAGACGGAGGACACAGATATTCCATACAGAGAACTCCCCTGCTGATTACAAACACCGGCATAGGACATGAGAGACAGGGGATTCCCTGCAGTTGATGGTGGTGATCCCACACGTTGCGAGAGGTGGTGAGAGACCCTGCGATCTGTTCTGTGGTTCACTTGTAAAGTGATACATGCCTGTTTTTATTGGCACTATTGTAAGTGCGTTTTTTATACTTTACCATAAAGAAATTCTTTTTATTTAATTGATCTGTGCTATGTAGTCCTTCTTATCTTTTTTGCATTGGTTGGAGCATATACCCATCTCTGTGATATTGGAGGGGACGCACTCATCATACATCCGTGAGATATTATCCCTCAACGCTTCGTGAAATCTTCTTTCCTGTGTGTAGGCTGGGCATAGAGCCAAGAGTACTCTCTCTTTACTCCCATTGTGTTCCTACGTCTGCACTTATATTTTCTGTGTCGCTGTTTTTTTCTCTCTCCCATATGCTCCCCCTGGATTTCGTAAGAATCATTCTTCTGTTCTGGAACCTGTGAAGACAGGTTCCACCGGAGGGTTTGAGCTGGGATTTCAGATCATATCACATTTATTTAATCACTACATCACTTATAGATATATTGTTATTATTATTTCCACTTTTATTATTATTCACTTTCGGGGTATAATGCGCCTATAATATCACTGTCGAGAACACCAGTGAACATCAGTAGGATGGCACCGTGGCTCCACCACTACCCGAATAGGGAGGGATGGAGCTGTTAGAGAAAGGTTTTCAGTGTGGTTTTTAGATCCCTTTGAGGGAGGTGGAGTTCCCCCCTGTAGAAGGAATTTGACATCACTGGAGATGCACATGGGGGTAGCGTGGGCGAAAATTACAAAGGAGTTGGGTGCGGGCAGAATTGCAGGGCCGTTTTCTTCTCCCCCATTACCTGGGTTGACAGTTTCTCCACTGGGGGCGGTCCCTAAGAAGGAACCAGGTTATTTCCGTCTAATACATCACCTGTCATACTCGGAGGGGTTGTCAGTGAAGGATGAGATAGACAAGGATTTGTGTAACGTGCAGTATGCATCTTTTGACAGGGCCAGGGATCTGGTAAGGGAGGCAGGATCGGGGGTGTGGATGGCAACAATTGACATAGAGTCGGCATTCCGTCTACTGCCTGTGCACCTGAAATGCTTCCACCTCCTGAGGTGCAGCTTGGAGGAGGAATTCTTTGTAGACTTAGGTCTCTCAATGGGATATTCGATCTCGTGCTTTTTCTTTGAGACGTTCAGCTCCTTCTTGGATTGGGCTTTGGGAGATGTAGCCAGAATTGGAGGTATCCTGCACTACTTGGATGACTTTTAATTCATAGGAAGGGATGGGTCTGATGCGTGCGGGAAGTTACTCTGGGAATTTCAGGAACTCATGGCACATTTTGGGGTTCTGGGGATTGAAATTGATATCATGAAGAGCGAGTAATGTCTCCCACTCAGGAAGGTCAGGGAGCTAAGGGCTTTGGCGAGGGAGTTTATGGGGCTCAAGAAAGCCATGCTGAGGTGCTTCCAGTCCCTGATAGACCATCTCAACATCGCAACCAGGATCCTACTAATGGGTCTTTGGGAGGTGACTGTCATTTGCAATGTCAGGGGTAAAATCGCAGGGCCTCTTTATCAGGGTTTCAAAGCAAGTGAAAGGGGAACCTGCAATTGTGGTAGGACAACAGGTGTACGCTGGCTTTATAAGGAGTGGTGGATAGCGGGCAGATTGAGCTCTTTGCGGATGTGGCTGGATCTGTGGGCTTTGGGGCATTTTTTAGAGCTGATGGTGCACTGAGGGATGGCCGAAAGAGTGGGGGCAGCAGGAGTTTATGGGAAACTTTACATTCTTGGAGCTCTTTCCGCTGGTGGTGGCGGTGGAGCTATGGGGGACGGAGTTGGCCCACATGGAGGTCATCTTCCAGATGGACAACATGGGCATGGTGGCGAATGTGAATGGGATATCAGCGTCTTCTCGGGTGTTTGTCCGGCTTCAAGGCTAAGCACATGCCGTGTTTGGATAACAAGATAGCAGATCCCCTTTCTCGTTTTCAGTTCCCGGCGTTCCCAGAGTTGGTCCTGGGAGCAGCTATGACGGGGGAGCCATGCCGAAGCAGCTGTGGCAGCAAGCAGTGTGGGGTAATGGGGCTGGTGAGGGCTTCTGTTGCCCCGGGTACGTGGTCAGCATATACAAGAACTTTGGAAGAATGGTGGGCCTGGTTAAGTGCAGACGGGGAAGAACAAAGACCTGATAATGGGAACCAGAGACAAAATGTTAAGGTTTCTGGTAAAGAAACGGGAATTGGGAGGTTCAGTTTCAATGATTGGGAAATTTTTAGCAGGCATCTCCTTCTTAAAGTTGAAGCTAGACAAGGATTTGGTAATCCGCCGGGTTGTAGCGAGGTGGAAGAAGGGGGGCCAAATTCAAGAATGATAGGGCTCCCATTTCAGCAGCAATACTGGAAAGAATTGTGGGGACGACACGCAAGGCGGGTTTTTCTAATTACGAAGCAGAGCTATTTGGCGTAGCTTTATGCCTGGCCATCTTTGGGGCCAGAAAAAACACATAAAAGTGGGAGCAAGGTATTAGATAATGAATAATAATAAATATATATGCAATCTCGACCAGTGGGGGTAGGGAAAATAGCAAAAATATAAGATCTTACTACTCACACGGCCATGTGTAAGTAAGTACACAACAAAAGGTATCTGTACTTGTCTTTACTTGTCTTTATCTTGTCTTGTCTTTGTCTTTACTTGTCTTTGCTTTTGACTCTTCTATGTAAATCCTTGCGCAGATGGTCCTATGATGCTCCCAATATCATATACACTAATCTTTTGCTCCCTATACATTGTGTATATGATATTGGGAGGATCCGAGGACCATCTGGACAAGGATTTCCATAGAAGAGTCAAAAGCAAAGACAAGTGAGGTCTCATGGGGGTGTTTTAAGAGTTATGTTAAATCCTGTACAAACTGTTAAAAGAATTCAGTGGTTGATTTTCGTTATTTGTTTTTGTTCAGGACAAGCCCCTCTAGAAGTCTGGTTGTGCGGGGATTCCTATGGGCGCTGGGCAGGAAAGAGAGCGGAGCGTAGGCCAGGGGGAAGGCAGTTTGGAATAAGGGCGGACTTGGCCAATATGTTTTTTGGGGGGCAGCAGGGGGGTGTGTTGGGACCAACTGCTGCCCGAGTTATTGCGTAGGGACAGGGGAAGGGCCCCTCCTGATATCGTTTTGCTGGGAAAACGATATTGATATTTCCCCCCCATTCTGGGGGGAAATGATTTGGCATCTATCCCATCGATGGATTTAATGAGGAGCATGCGGCAGGACATAGGGTGGATAGGGATAAGATTTAATCAGGTGATAATAGTTTGGTCGGAAGGTTCTCCTAGGTTGCGCTGGTGTGGGGCCCCAGAACGATGCAGCTGTAGAGAGATCCAGGAGGAAACTAAATAAGGCTATGGCTGCATTCGTACTGGATTTAGGGGGAATTACAATAAGCCGATAGAAGGTGCGCGCTGTCCCAAAAAACTTCTATTGGTATTCCAAACGTATATGTGTGTGTTCCTTCTGCTGCTCGATATCCTCCCGTGATCAGCTGGGCCAACTACAACATACAAACAAACAGTCCTTGCTGGTAAATAGGAAGCCCAACCAGCACAGTGTTGAGCAGTCAAACTGGGGTCCTTGTGGATGGGGAGGGATGTCAATGTCAAGCAACCCCCTGATGAAGCGTCATTTGACGCAAAACACATTGAGGTTTAGGTCATTACATTGTAATTACGTCAGACGACGTGACATCAATCCCCATCCATGAGGACGCCAGCTTTGACTGCTCAGACACTGTGCCGGTTGGGCTTCCTATTTACCACCAAGGACTCTGTCTGGGACTTTGGGACATGGTCACCTTAGGACCCGTTTCTTTCGGTTGTGCCTTTACTCGGTTGTGTGCGGTGCAGATATATGACCCTATTTTATATGTAAGGAACTACAATAAGGCATAAGGACCTGGAAGGGGGGCTGAAAGGCATGTTTCGAGAGGATGAGGTCCATTTATCAGATATTGTGAATGATATCCTGATTTTAGCATGGCAAGGCGCGCTAGAGAAGCCAGTTTAAGGCTTATTAAATGACTGTGATGGGAGGGGTGACCAGGCTGCATGATAAAGGTCAAGCCCACCTGGTTTACATCTGACCCGAGTATACGGGTCCCAGAGAGTTATTGTACCCAGTAACTGTATGTTATTGCATTGTAATGTATGTACTTGCACAATGTAATAAAACCATTTGTTGTGTGTTCCCCTTTCCGGGCATGCAATCAAGCAGGGATTGCTAGTGTATGAGTTTCAAGGGGGGGTCGTTAATTCTGGTGGCCCTATAATTCTCCCTGACTTACTCGCACTATTTTCAGGTACCCGGGGTGAGTTGCACTGGGGCCATACAGTGTCTCCCAGACTCCTAGTTTTCAACTCCAAGATCCTCACCTAAAGTCCCACATAGCTGGATAGGTTCCCTGAGACTCAGAGTTTATTCAAATGTATTTTTTAATATGTTTAAACATTCAGAACCCATGTCCAATCAGACAGCCCGTGCAAAACCATAGACGCCAGTATGTCTGCTGGACATCGGAGTTCAAAGCAGCCAGAGGATGCCCAAAGGTGTGAACAGCGTTTGGTTAGCGGGGAACGGCGGAGTACTAGGTCAGAGATCAATGGCAGCCCTCTGGGATGCCACTTATCCTGCCAGACCAAAGGGCGCCTGCCCAGCGGGTGGCATTGAGATAGCCAGTGGGAGCTGTGGCAGGCTAGCGCATGTCCCTTGGCTATTTCGAATTTCCCACTGACCTGGCTTTTTGTAACCGGCTTGGCTCTGATTGGCTGCTTGGGAAAGTTACCACGGACTGATTGGTTGTTGAGTTCTGCCTCTATGTTTCAGCTGGATAGATAGAGATGAAGAAGCGCTCAAATGCTAGGTATAATAACCAATAATAGCCAAAGCCCAAGGATAATCCAGAAACAATAACAATGAGTGAGAATAACAGCTAGAAATATTGGGTAATAAGCCTCCTGAAGACAGGTAATGGGTAGGAATGACCCCCCACCCCCCCACAATCAGTCTCATTGGAAGCAACCGTGTAGCAATGAAGTACTCACAAGTCCTTGGTTTGGGACTGGCAGGATGTGCAGCTTCCAGTGGTAGTAGATACTGGAAATGGAGAGGAGCGCACGATCCAACAGGAGCAAAGAGAGGACCCAATGCAAAAAAATATAAAATGTATTCTGTCATAAACCTAAAATCCAACGCGTTTCGAACGCTGGTGCGTTCTTTATCAACGCGTTCGAAACGCATTGGATTTTAGGTTTATGACAGAATAAAGTTTATATTTTTTTGCATTGGGTCCTCTCTTTGCTCCTGTTGGATCGTGCGCTCCTCTCCATTTAATATTTCAGCTAGAGCAGGGAAAGGTATAAGAAGCTATGAGCCAATCAGTTTATATGTTCCCCTTGAGTCAGAGCTGAAAGAGCGCAGGCGGGCTTTTCAAAGTTGCTTTGTGCGAAATAGCAAAGCAACCGGCTTCGATTTCAAGCCTGAAAATCCTTTCTGCTAGGGACTAAGTCCCGACTTTTGCGCCCAAGTTCTGAGAAACGAACATAACGGTCACGGCTGGGATTTCATGCCGATTTGAGTTCCAGGAGATTCAGGCTGACTCGTGGTCAGGAGGGACCAATTCTGAGGGTAAGAACATAGCAGTGGCGTATGGAATTTCATGCTGATTTGAGTTCCAGGAGATTCCGGGCTAAGTCCCGGTCAGGGTAAAACTCTCCCAATTGAGTGCCCTGCACCTAGGAAAGTGTAGTTTTCAACCCCAGACCCCCAGTAAGTGTGTCTTTTCATCTGTATTTTGTGTTCCACTGTGTTTATGCGGATTTAAGCCGAATAAACTAAAATGGATTTCTCTACCTTGTTTTGCTCAATGAATGATCCTGGTAAAAATGTGTAAATAACCTGGTCTCCCGTGACAATGACCTTGCTGGTGGCGGGAGTAATGTTACTCTAGGAGGGAGACTCAGTTAGTATTGGCTCCTGGAGGAAGGTCTGAGACCTCAGAAGTATTTTAGTTGGAGAAGGCGATACCATTCCAGTCTCTTGCAGTCGGAATGATGGTGACCTTCCAGGTGGAATAGGTGGAAGGTGGTGCCATTCCTGACTAGGTTCGGTTGGTGTAGTGGTGACCTTCCGATGGGTGCTCTGTGCATTCAGACTAAGGTACTGAACGGCTAGATGAGCATGCACTGGGGGTATTCCTCGAGCTCTGGTAGGTGTGGGTGGAGCAATCTGGCTGGGTCACTAATTGGGGATAAATATGAAATATTTATCTGTTGCTATAAATAAAGCTGTGGCCGTTAATTTCTCCCAATAACTTGTATGGTGTGTTTATTGCGAATGGGAGAGGGGTCCAGCTCATGGCGTGGGTAACTCATGTGAGTTTCTTAGAACTTAACTTTTATTTTGGAACATCTACTACATATGTTGGAAAATAGTTTGTCTGTTCGCTGCATTTGGACACGTCTTAAGATATCGTAACCACATTTTGCATGCAGGTTCCTGAGATCACGGAGAAGATTTGTGTCTATGTTTGGATATAATTGGATACAATCTATTTTTAATTCTATGAGTTATTACAATTTGCATTATGATGTCACATGCTATGTAGGTATCTGGCACGTGACATCATAATGCACATAGCCTGACTGTAGATAATGAGCACCAGATAGCTATAAAGTGTATACAGAAAGCAAACGAAGAAAGAAAGAGGAAGTCAGTTGGAACGTGAGGAGAAAGTAAAAATGCCTGTGAAGGAGAGAGAGGCGGAAAGAATTGAGAAAATCATAAGGTACTGTATTAAAGGAAAGTGAGGAGAGGGAGAGAGATGAGGGGAAGGAGTGCGGGAAAGAGGAGATAAGGGTGAGAGAAGAGGGTGGGGGGGGAGAGAGAAGGGGGAGGAGAAAGAAGGGGGGAGGGCAGGTGATAGGAGGATGGGAGGGATGAGGTTGGTTTGTTAGAATTCCCGAGCAGTACCGTGTACTTTCAGCTAATAAAATAAAATCCAAAAACATTTACAGCAGGCCCTTTGCAGATTAACCTTTAATCTACTAGCCTCCCTGTGGCCCACCGCTGCTAGTGTGTTGCTGCTGGCTTAATAGGCAGGGATTTAATATACAGGGCTGCAACAACGTCTCCCAGCAGGCTGGGATAATCAGAGACATCTGCCAGTGTCTGGGTATAATTGACTCAATTATGTTTGTAACCGCGGGACAGAGGTGATGTAGCAGAGAAATTACTGCTACAATATTAAGTTAGTTGGTGCTTGATTCACCATCGGGACGATTTCACGAGGTAGGGTTGTTTTTTTATACTTGCAACTCTGCCCGAATGAGTGATGCAAACATCTATTCTATGTAAACTAATAAAGTACACTCTCCCCATCCGTGTATTGTATATAGATTTATTATATAGAATTTTACATTGCCGAAAAATATCGTTTTCACAGGTTTTTAACAATTCAAATTAAATGACCGCCATGTGTATGTTACATAGCTACAAGAAACGCTTAAATATTTCTCTAGGCGGCTGCTTTCATCCTACGGTTCAGAGCTGGTCTGTTTTCATACACAACAGACATATCTTATGGCAATGTTGAGATACGGACATTGGCACATGTAGAAAGCAGAGGATTATGGGAGGTAGGCAGCAACTTGGAAATCATAAACATAGGAGTGAACACAATGTATGAGTTGTCTGTATTGTCTGTTATCTGTATATAAAGGCCTGTCTGTGAGTAGGTTACTGGCTCTGCACTTCTGTTACTCAGGCTGTGCTAACTAGTTGTGTAATACGGCAGGCAGGCGCTTATAGGAATCCATATTAAAATGGACAAGAAGCAAAAAATGACACACTGAGTACTTATTTGCATGTCATTACCCAGAATCCCTGACTGAAGTGGAAGCACTGTATGCTAAGAGATAATGGGGAAAGGCAGGGTGGATCTGTCTGAAACATGTGAATGTGCCCATAAATGTATTTGCTATGGGCCTCTGCTCTTCTCACTCTTCACCTTCTCTTGGAGAACTCATACAATCTTTTCCCCTGACCTCTCCCCCGCTCTCCTGTGTCTCCAACTGTCTCTCTGATATCTTCTCCTGGATCTCTCACTGCTACCTAAAGCGCAACATGTACAAAACAGAATTAATATTCTTTATCCCTTCCACTGCCACGGCTACACCAACACTCTCCCTCACTGTCAATAGCACCACAACCTCCTCAACACCTCAAGCCCGCTGTCTAGGGGCCATCTTTGACTCTGAGGTCTCCTTCATTCCTCATATTCAGTCCCTCACAAAGTCCTGCCGACACCACCTCCAAAATATCGCCAAGATACGCACTTTCCTCACTCATGATGCATCTAAAATCCTAATCTTCCACCTCGATTACTGCATCCTTCTCTTAGCTGGCATTCCCCTTGTCTGTCTCTCTGAACTCCAATCCATCCAAAATGCTGCAGCCAGTCTCATCTACCTCACTCACTGCTAAACTACGCATATCCCTACGCTGGCTTCCCATAGTGTTAGAATTCAATTAAAAACCTTAGTAATGACTTACAAAAGTCTCAACTACACTGCCCCCCCCCCTTACATTTCAGCACTCATCCACAAATACATACCTAGACGCCCCCCATGTTCTGCCCACGACATCCGCCTTTCCTCCCACCTTATTACCTCCTCTAAACCCCACACACCAGACTTCTCCCATGCTATCCCCTCTGGAAGTCCCTACCACACACCATCAGACTCTCCCCCAGCTTTCAGATGTTTAAAAACTCCCTGAAAACTCACCCTTTCAAGAAAGCCCACTCCCCATACCTCCAAATCCCCCTCCAACCCCATTGGGATCAGCTGTGTGGCCGGAACAATCTCCACCCTCTGTAACATCCCCTTCCCCAAAACCTTAATGGCTTCAGCTGTCAGGCTGGGCCATATTCTAACCTGAGCCTCACCTTATCCTACAATGAGCTGCCACCTTACCTGCTTGTTTCAACATTGTCCCTCCTTCCCGCTAGACTGTAAGCGCTCACGAGCAGGACCCTCATTACCTCTCTGTAACTGTTTGTGCACCTTTGTCCTCACCTGTATGTAACTGTTCATGTTTTTGTAATATATATAACTCTGTACCCCATTGTACCGCACTGCGGAGTATGTTGGTGCTTCACAAATAAACGGTGATAATAATAATATATATACACACACCGAAGTATGTATGGGAGTGGGGGGGGGAAATGGTACATTATAAACATGCAGAAGGGTTGACAGACTGTTCTATTTGTTCAAAAGATTTAAGACATTTAATAGTACAGGCACACTTTGAAAACAAACTTTTAATTATGAATCACCTTGACGTTCCCATTGTTTTTATCCTAAATCACTGTAAAAAGTATTACCGTAGTAGTTTATTATATTAAAACAAAATATTAAGGTGCAATTTTTCTGCTGGCACGCTTTTAATATGGCCGCTTGCCGTGTATTCTTCTGAACGGCTTTACAACTGAAACGGGGGCAGCCTTGCAGTGTCTGTAGCATTCGTCTTGTGTAAGGTACAACACCTCAAATGAAGCTCGATTACACAACTGATGTGCAAAAATAAGTTACCAGGCCGAGTGCTTTCGGCATTGTGCGCCGTGGAACGACACTTGGAAATGTAATATTGCTTCCATGGCAGGGGCGGGTTGGAGACAGCTTTTGTGCCGGGTCATATCTGTCGTAGCGGCCCTCCTCCCATGAGACGGCATCATGTGATGTCACGTTGTCATGGCGAACATCGCCATGTGACGTCACGTTGTTATGGCAACGCGGTAAGAGACACAGAGGCCCCGCGCTCTCCCCCGTCAATCAGTTTAATTGTTGTGGGGAAGAGCGCGGGACCTCTGTAACCGCAAACAAACCCCACCTTACACTGTACACAAGCAGACATCCAAACAGTCTTACCTGCTTGGGGTGAGGAGGTCTCCTTAGTGCTGCTCCGGTCCCTCGGACCAAAGTGGCACCGGCCCACGGATTCATAGGCCCACAGGGCATTTGCCCTGTTTCCCTTCAGCCCAATCCACCCCTGATCCATGATGCGCAAGTAATGCTGCAATACCTTCATAAGACTAATTGCAGCAGACAGAGGCCCATATTTACTAAGCAGTGCTATTCCACAAGACACCTTATACATTTTCAAGTGAAGGCGATGCGCTGTTTTACGGCATAGCAGTCTTAGTAGATATGGCCCAGAGTAAGTTATGATTCCAACTCTGAAAAAGGTATTCGTTGCAGGTTATGAGGATGGGAGGGTGTAACCCCCTTTGGTGTCT
The DNA here is from genome assembly GCF_040206685.1 of Ascaphus truei. NCBI lineage: Eukaryota > Metazoa > Chordata > Amphibia > Anura > Ascaphidae > Ascaphus > Ascaphus truei. The sequence continues at coordinate 48,215,749 of NC_134497.1, forward strand.
GAGGGACCAGCCATGGTATGGGCCTGTCTCTACCCTCTGCTGCCAAATGGGCCACTTCCAAGATGGTTAATTTGCTCTGTCTAATGCACTATGGCACTCACTAGAACTCTTGAATATACAATCTTGAATATAAAGAATGTTCCCCTCATATAAATGTAAAGGTGGTACAGTATCACGTCTACTCCTTCGAAAAATAATGCTTAGTTTTGAACATATGGCACCACAATGCCCAGTGGAGTTCTGGAAAACCATGAGACCACCATCTTGGATTTTGGTCAGGATTGGCAAAAACTTAATCCATTCGTATCTCCATGTTATTTTCCTTTTGGCACTGTAAACTTGTCTAGTTGGGGTAGGACAAAATAACCACCAGGGACCTTTTTTCAATGGTCTGTGGAGCACAACAGGAAGGTGTCAATAGGAAATGCTATGGAAAGTGACCCAAGATTTCGAAACAAATCTAATTTATTCCGATTATAAAACTGTGACGAGATTAGTAATAATGTTAGAAAGATGCTTATGGGGGCGGAAGGTATAGTATTTTAAAATGGTTACGTTCAATGCCGGCTTCTTATGCAGCCAAGGTTAGTACAAGCTCAGAACTGGCTGCTTTAACTGGAGCTTGACACGTCTGCAAACTAACTCCAGGTCAGTCCGATGATCCCGGCCCAGCTTTTCTTTTATGCCAAAGTGGTTAACAGACCAGCTCATGGAAATACAAAACCAGAACTGGATCATTGTGTTTTAACGACTCCTCCCCATGCTCTAACTAAGCCCTTCCCACATCGCTTGCGACTGCTAATGATTCTTTAAAGTGCAATCCCACGTAGAGGGACAAACCCCCCCCAACCTTTTGTAAAGAATTTACCAATCTGATTGGTGTCCTCAAACAAATGGAACCATGCTAACCGCCAAGATTTGGCTTGTTTGGCTTCCTTGAAGATTATTTACAATTAGGGGCCATCCGAATGGGGGGGAGGGGGAGGAGTGTTTGTCAATAAAGTGATTTCTTACGCCCAGCCTGTCCTTATCAGAGAGCCAATAAAGATATGGGTAGGGAGGAGAGAGGGGCTTTGCCTGTGCAAACTGTTGTTGAACACTCAGTGCATTCTGTACAAGACAACGTTTAAGCCGCCCACGTAGTCCCGTAAGCTCAGCGCCACCCACACGTGACCTCCATTATCCGTTAATAATCTTCTGACTGATGTATCCGGGCATGGTGTACAGGATGAGCACCAGGAACACGGTCAGGATCGCGATGATGACCAGCGCAATGATGTACTTCTTGTATTTCTTCCAGATGAAGAAGACGAACGTTTTCAATGGGTTCACGAACCAGTTGAAAGAGGTTTTCGGGCGGCTGTGAAGGAGAAACGGACAGGAAACTGGTTATCTCGGCTGAGAAACGACGGTGGAGACTATGTAAGTCCACGGGGCCATGCGGGTCCCCTCTGGCTGAAAATCCCAGTTGAAGTGGATTTTGTCGGCCGAAAACGACCAAAAGGGACACATATATATGTCCCTAAATAACATATTAATAATGAGATAAGGAACTGCTGAAAACGATGTGTACATTCACGCACATAGGGCAAGGTGTATTTACAACAGTGGTTTCCTGCTTGAACTATTAAAAAAGAGAAATCGCAACAAATATATTATTGTATGTAACACACATATATATATATATCCATCCTCTCTCCTGGCGAAGCCACGTTGAGTGACAAAACGCGTTGGGACGAGACGTGGTGACGTCATCGCAATCGGACTGGAGAGAGGTGCCTTGAAATTCCTTGCAGCTGCAGCCGGCTGAATCCCTCGCTACTGGGGCTCTACTACACGCACAAGAAGTGTCTGTGAAGCACTGAGAGGAGCTGGGACGCTTGAGGCATTAGCTGTATGCTGCATCCATGTGATGTCCAGGTGCAATACCCCCACTGTGGATTTCTCTGTCCATGCTGTTAGACTCCCACAGATATTTCTCTCCCACACGTGTTTTTAAAGCATCCTGTAAGTGCATTTCCTTGGGATCATTGTTTTAATAAATTTGCCATATTTTTTATACAGTCACACGCTATGGAGTTTGTGCTTCTTTTTGTATATATATATATATATATATATATATATATATATATATATATATATATATATATATATATATATATATATATATATATATATATATATATATATATATATATATATATATATATATATATATATATATATATATATATATATATATATATATATATATATATATATATATATATATTACAGTGGTCGACAAATCACCAAAAAATCTACTCGCCAAACAAAAAAAATCTACTCGCCACCTAGTACCACTTGTGTGCTGCTTGGGCAATAGGAGCTCGCCACGATGTTAAATCCACTCGCCCGGGGCGTGCAAATGTATAGGTTTGTCGAACACTGTATATATATATATATATATATATATATATATATATATATATATATATATATATATATATATGCCATATAGTGATGATGGAGTCAGTCCCACTCGGGAAGAAGCACCCCACGGGTGAAACGCGTAGAGTGTCCACTCTAGGCAGCTACTCATTATTCTGTTTGCGTGACTCTTGGTGCTTATCCTGTGGACTGTATGACTTATTTCCACACATCCTGGAGTTTAACTCCGTGGGACTGACTCCATCATCACTATATGGCAGCTGAGTATCATTTGCGCTGCTATCTGGAGTCATTATCTCCTATGGAACCCTTACTCTAGGTTGTTTTATTTGTGCAAACAGCACTGGCTTTTTGTGATTCTACAGCCATGTGTCCTACTTGCTTTTGTGCAGCCACCACACGCATTGTATGCATCTTTTTTTGATTTTGATATTTTGTATTGCTGTTCAGGGTTTGAGTCTTTGTTGCATTTTGTCTCCCCTGTGCCTCCCCCTTGGTTTAAATTATTATTTTTCTTATGTACATCATTTTTGTATATAGGTTTATTTATGCCATACCTTCCTTTATGCCCTTAGCTTAGTTATATACCTTTTTAGCTTAGGTCTTTACCAGGGTTTTTTTGAAATATTCAGCTTTCTTTGTGTCGCTTGATATAGTTATCAGGCTCATTGTTCAGACACATTTTTTGCTTTTGATTTATTTTTCAGCATTATTGATCTTTGTAAATTTTAGTCAGTCACAGTCTTTTTGTATTTTTTGCTGCCCTTAGTGTGTATATGTTTTTAAATGTTAGTGTTCTTTTTGCTCGCTATTAAAATCTATTCATTTTCTATTCTGACTTTCGTTTCCCGGTCTTTTGGTATTATGTTATCAGTTATTTTGTGGTATATTTAGAGTGCTGCTTTCGGGAATTGTCTTAGTCTTTTGTGTGTTCAATATTATTGTTATCCCCTAGCACCTACAGTTTCCCATTTACTCTAGGCTTACTTGGTTTATTTTTTATTCCAAGATAGTCAATATTACTTATTGGGTCTGGTTTTTCCACATATACATGTAGTGTGAGCAACATTCCTTTTGTGTGTTTGTGTGACATACATATACATATATATATACATATGCATATACATATATATATATATATATATACATATACATATATACAAATATACACACACACACACACACATATATACACACAGGCTCTACCGATAGCTTGTATAGGGTCCAGAGCCTCAGGGTTGAGTGGGGGGAACAGAAGGATTGTTGAGTAGAAGGGGAAGGGTGCGGGGGTGTAAGGATTGGGGAGTAGGAGGGTAGGGGGGTGTAAGGATTGGGGAGTAGGAGGAGAGGGGCGCGGGGGTGTAAGGATTGTTGAGTAGAAATGGAGGAGTGCGGGGGTGTAAGGATTGGGGAGTAGGAGGGGTGCGGGGTGTAAGGATTGGGGAGTAGGAGGGGATGGCTGCGGGGGTGTAAGGATTCAGGAGTAGGAGGTGTGTGGGGGTGTAAAGACTGGGGAGGAGGGAAGGGGTGTGGGGGTGTAAGGATTGGGGAGCAGGAGGGGAGGGGTGTGGGGGTGTAAGGATTGGGGAGTGGGAGGGGAGGGGTGCGGGGGTGTAAAGATTGGGGAGTAGGAGGGGAGGGGCACGGGGTGTAAGGATTGGGGAGTAGGAGGGGAGGGGTGCGGGGGTGTAAGGATTTGGGAGTAGGAGGAGAGGGTAGTGGGATGTAAGGATTGGGGAGTAGGAGTGGTGTGGGGTGTAAGGATTGGGGAGTGGGAGGGGTGCGGGTGTGTATGGATTGGGGAGTAGGAGAGGAGGGGGGTGTAAGAATTGGAGAGTAGGAGGGGTGTGGGGGTGTAAGGATTGGGGAGTAGGAGGGAGGGGTGCAGGGTGTAAGGATTATGAAGTAGGAGTGGAGGGGGGTGTAAGGATTGGGGAGTGGGAGGGGAGCGGGGTGTAAGTATTGAGGAGTATGAGGGGTGCGAGGGTGTAAGTATTGGGGAGTATGAGGGGTGCGGGGGTGTAAGTATTGGGGAGTAGGAGGGGTGCGGGGGTGTAAGGATTGGGGAGTAGGAGGGGAGGGGTGTGGGGGTGTAAGGATTGGGGAGTAGGAGGGGTGCGGGGGTGTAAGGATTGGGGAGTAGGAGGGATGGGGTGCGGGGTGTAAGGATTGGGGAGTAGGAGGGGTGCAGGGGTGTAAGGATTGGGGAGTAGGAGGGGAGGGGTGCGGGGGTGTAAGGATTGATGAGTAGGAGGGGAGGGCTGCGGTGGTGGAAGGATTGGGGAGTAGGAGAGGAGGGCTGCGGGGGTGTAAGGATTGGGGAGTAGGAGGGGAGGGCTGCGGTGGTGGAAGGATTGGGGAGTAGGAGGGGAGGGCTACGGTGGTGTAAGGCTTGGGGAGTAGGAGGGGAAGGGTGTGGGGGTGTAAGGATTGGGGAGTAGGAGGGGAGGGCTGCGGTGGTGGAAGGATTGGGGAGTAGGAGGGGAGGGCTACGGTGGTGTAAGGCTTGGGGAGTAGGAGGGGAAGGGTGTGGGGGTGTAAGGATTGGGGAGTAGGAGGGAGGGGTGCGGGTGTAAGGATTATGGAGTTGGTCCAGCTGTTTCCCCTATATATATGCACTGGTACATACTGTACATAACTACACTTATAAATGCATATGCACACACATACAGTATACAGTATATATATATAGATAGATATATGTAGAGTAAACTAACTGAAAAACACACATACACAGAGCAGATTCATTCACACACACACACACACACACACCAGGCTGACTCAGATACACATACACTAATACACATTGATACACACAAAGCAGACTGACTCACTTACTGACTCACTTACTTACTTATACACAGAGCAGACTGACTCACATACACATACAGACATACACTTATACACAGAGCAGACTGAGGCTCATACACATACAGATATACACTTATACACAGAGCAGACTGGCTCACATACACATACAGACATACCCTTATACACAGAGCAGACTGACTCACATACACATACAGACATACACTTATACACAGAGCAGACTGACTCACATACAGACATACACTTATACACAGAGCAGACTGAGGCTCATACACATACAGACATACACTTATACACAGAGCAGACTGACTCACATACAGACATACACTTATACACAGAGCAGACTGATTCACATACAGACATACCCTTATACACAGAGCAGACTGGCTCACATACACATACAGACATATCCTTATACACAGAGCAGACTGACTCACATACACATACAGACATACACTTATACACAGAGCAGTCTGACTCACATACACATACAGACATACACTTATACACAGAGCGGACTGACTCACATACAGACATACACTTATACACAGAGCAGACTGACTCACATACACATACAGACATACACTTATACACAGAGCAGACTGACTCACATACAGACATACCCTTATACACAGAGCAGACTGACTCACATACAGACATACACTTATACACAGAGCAGACTGACTCACATACAGACATACACTTATACACAGAGCAGACTGACTCACATACACATACAGACATACACTTATACACAGAGCAGACTGATTCACATACAGACATACCCTTATACACAGAGCAGACTGACTCACATACAGACATACACTTATACACAGAGCAGACTGACTCACATACACATACAGACATACACTTATACACAGAGCAGACTGATTCACATACAGACATACCCTTATACACAGAGCAGACTGACTCACATACAGACATACACTTATACACAGAGCAGACTGACTCACATACACATACAGACATACACTTATACACAGAGCAGACTGATTCACATACAGACATACCCTTATACACAGAGCAGACTGACTCACATACAGACAAACACTTATACACAGAGCAGATGACTCTGCCACTGCAGACCTGTGTTTTCACACTGGTAAGACAGTGACCCTATCACCAGATCGCTTTCAGCTTTGGTGGGTTACCAGTCAGTGATAGTTCTACCCACACGCTAATGCACATACTTAGGTTTCTCCAGGGGTTCTGGTTCTTTACGCCCCAGTCCCACTGGGCTCTTCTCAGCCTCCTCCACAGTGAGCAGCTGGAATTCTGCTTCCACTTTACCCTGTATCCAAAGACATTAAGAAAATACTCATTACACAGCGCAGTCTGCATAGCAATCAAGGGAACAGGTGTCCTGATACACTACAACTATCCCCTTCATTTTGGAGTGCGTTTTAGTCTGAGAAACAAATGCACTCAGCTCCTTGAGCAACTGCAATGACATTAGCTGGGTTCGGCCAATTGTGGGCCCTCAAAGGTCATTCATAGGCTTGGATTTGGCCCCACGGGCTTCAAGTTAACGAGCCCTGACCTACAGTAGATCGATCATTGACGTTAAGAGGGACTTATTGATAATGCTTCTCTCAAGGGTACGTTCACTGTGAGAGCTGTTAATGGTTCACTCAAGGGGTCATTAACTATTGTTCACATAAACGGCTTTTCGCTCAAATAGACATTAACGATTCTTCACTTGAATGAATATTACCAATCATTGATGTCCTGTGTGAATTCAGCAGCTGAAATACACGTGCTATTTTAGGGGCATATTCTATATTCCTTAAAGTGGCCGATTGGTCCGTATTTTGGCTAAACTTCCCCATTGACTGCAATGGGGATATCATCCAGAAACAGCCCGATAGTCCACTTATATAACAGGCTCCTTAGTTTGTTACCCGGCAGACTCTTATTTGTGAAACCTACCGCCAATATGTGCGTGTTCCCGCTCGTGTCCGTATACTGCACATCTTCTGGGTTCACAGACTTCTTCTTTTTCTTCTTCTTGGTCTTCATATCGGCCTCCCTCTCCTCCCTCTCCTCGTCCTCTTCGCTCTTCAGCTTGATGAAGGGCCACCACCCCTTCATGCGCTTGTTTCTGAAGATGGAGAAGCGAGGCGTGGCCTTGTCCTTGGCCAGTTTAATGGTGCATTGATGGGCGGTCTTCGCTCCTCGCACCATGTCGCACAGCTTCAGCTCGATTGACCCTTGATAAGCAATAGGAATATTCCATTGAAGAAGCAGTCCCACTTGTTGTTTGCACCCATGCTACACCCTGTCTACCCTCTACAACAGCTGCTCTGCAACTTAACCACTTATATGCCGGATGCTGTCAGGGTATTACAGTACTTAATTTAACAATACTGTTAAACATGAATTTGTTGCCACAGCACGCAAATAATTTGGGGGGAGGGGACAATCAGTAAAAAAAAAATTATATCGAGCAGCATTACTGGATTTTATGAAAGCAACAATTACAGTAACAATAGTTAGAGATGGGCAAAAAAAAATTTGGGCAGATTTGCCCCGGATCGGCCGGTTCCTTTGTCCCAGGGATGTCCGCGGATCCGTAATGGCGGCTTAAAATGTTCCCGTTTGTTGTAGTTTTATAAATAGGTTTGAAGTAGGGGGGGTATCCGAATCTGAACCTTATTAATTTCAGCTCTGGGGATCCCCTGCTTCCCGATACTTACCTCCGTAGGGGGTGCCGGTATCTCTATTCAGTTTCAATGTCCCGGTAATGTGGGTCAATAAGAAGCCGTGACCGGAACATTTAAACTGCTGCGAGATACCAGCCGCACCTACAGAGGTGTGTATCCTGGGAAGCAGGGGGAGATACCAGCCGCACCTACAGAGGTGTGTATCCTGGGAAGCAGGGGGAGATACCAGCAGCACCTACAGAGGTGTGTATCCTGGGAAGCAGGGGGAGATACCAGCAGCACCTACAGAGGTGTGTATCCTGGGAAGCAGGGGGAGATACCAGCAGCACCTACAGAGGTGTGTATCCTGGGAAGCAGGGGGAGATACCAGCAGCACCTACAGAGGTGTGTATCCTGGGAAGCAGGGGGAGATACCAGCAGCACATACAGAGGTGTGTATCCTGGGAAGCAGGGGGAGATACCAGCAGCACCTACAGAGGTGTGTATCCTGGGAAGCAGGGGGAGATACCAGCAGCACCTACAGAGGTGTGTATCCTGGGAAGCAGGGGGAGATACCAGCAGCACCTACAGAGGTGTGTATCCTGGGAAGCAGGGGGAGATACCAGCCGCACCTACAGAGGTGTGTATCCTGGGAAGCAGGGGGAGATACCAGCAGCACCTACAGAGGTGTGTATCCTGGGAAGCAGGGGGAGATACCAGCAGCACCTACAGAGGTGTGTATCCTGGGAAGCAGGGGGAGATACCAGCAGCACCTACAGAGGTGTGTATCCTGGGAAGCAGGGGGAGATACCAGCAGCACCTACAGAGGTGTGTATCCTAGGAAGCAGGGGGAGATACCAGCAGCACCTACAGAGGTGTGTATCCTGGGAAGCAGGGGGAGATACCAGCAGCACCTACAGAGGTGTGTATCCTGGGAAGCAGGGGCAGATACCAGCAGCACCTACAGAGGTGTGTATCCTGGGAAGCAGGGGGAGATACCAGCAGCACCTACAGAGGTGTGTATCCTGGGAAGCAGGGGGAGATACCAGCAGCACCTACAGAGGTGTGTATCCTGGGAAGCAGGGGGAGATACCAGCAGCACCTACAGAGGTGTGTATCCTGGGAAGCAGGGGGAGATACCAGCAGCACCTACAGAGGTGTGTATCCTGGGAAGCAGGGGGAGATACCAGCAGCACCTACAGAGGTGTGTATCCTGGGAAGCAGGGGGAGATACCAGCCGCACCTACAGAGGTGTGTATCCTGGGAAGCAGGGGGAGATACCAGCAGCACCTACAGAGGTGTGTATCCTGGGAAGCAGGGGGAGATACCAGCCGCACCTACAGAGGTGTGTATCCTGGGAAGCAGGGGGAGATACCAGCCGCACCTACAGAGGTGTGTATCCTGGGAAGCAGGGGGAGATACCAGCAGCACCTACAGAGGTGTGTATCCTGGGAAGCAGGGGGAGATACCAGCAGCACCTACAGAGGTGTGTATCCTGGGAAGCAGGGGGAGATACCAGCAGCACCTACAGAGGTGTGTATCCTGGGAAGCAGGGGGAGATACCAGCCGCACCTACAGAGGTGTGTATCCTGGGAAGCAGGGGGAGATACCAGCCGCACCTACAGAGGTGTGTATCCTGGGAAGCAGGGGGAGATACCAGCAGCACCTACAGAGGTGTGTATCCTGGGAAGCAGGGGGAGATACCAGCAGCACCTACAGAGGTGTGTATCCTAGGAAGCAGGGGGAGATACCAGCAGCACCTACAGAGGTGTGTATCCTGGGAAGCAGGGGGAGATACCAGCAGCACCTACAGAGGTGTGTATCCTGGGAAGCAGGGGGAGATACCAGCAGCACCTACAGAGGTGTGTATCCTGGGAAGCAGGGGGAGATACCAGCAGCACCTACAGAGGTGTGTATCCTGGGAAGCAGGGGGAGATACCAGCCGCACCTACAGAGGTGTGTATCCTGGGAAGCAGGGGGAGATACCAGCAGCACCTACAGAGGTGTGTATCCTGGGAAGCAGGGGGAAATACCAGCAGCACCTACAGAGGTGTGTATCCTGGGAAGCAGGGGCAGATACCAGCAGCACCTACAGAGGTGTGTATCCTGGGAAGCAGGGGGAGATACCAGCTGCACCTACAGAGGTGTGTATCCTGGGAAGCAGGGGCAGATACCAGCCGCACCTACAGAGGTGTGTATCCTGGGAAGCAGGGGGAGATACCAGCCGCACCTACAGAGGTGTGTATCCTGGGAAGCAGGGGGAGATACCAGCAGCACATACAGAGGTGTGTATCCTGGGAAGCAGGGGGAGATACCAGCAGCACCTACAGAGGTGTGTATCCTGGGAAGCAGGGGGAGATACCAGCAGCACCTACAGAGGTGTGTATCCTGGGAAGCAGGGGCAGATACCAGCCGCACCTACAGAGGTGTGTATCCTGGGAAGCAGGGGGAGATACCAGCAGCACCTACAGAGGTGTGTATCCTGGGAAGCAGGGGGAGATACCAGCAGCACCTACAGAGGTGTGTATCCTGGGAAGCAGGGGGAGATACCAGCAGCACCTACAGAGGTGTGTAACCTGGGAAGCAGGGGGAGATACCAGCAGCACCTACAGAGGTGTGTATCCTGGGAAGCAGGGGGAGATACCAGCAGCACCTACAGAGGTGTGTATCCTGGGAAGCAGGGGGAGATACCAGCAGCACCTACAGAGGTGTGTATCCTGGGAAGCAGGGGGAGATACCAGCAGCACCTACAGAGGTGTGTATCCTGGGAAGCATGGGGAGACACCAGCCGCACCTACAGAGGTGTGTATCCTGGGAAGCAGGGGGAGATACCAGCCGCACCTACAGAGGTGTGTATCCTGGGAAGCAGGGGGAGATACCAGCCGCACCTACAGAGGTGTGTATCCTGGGAAGCAGGGGGAGATACCAGCAGCACCTACAGAGGTGTGTATCCTGGGAAGCAGGGGGAGATACCAGCCGCACCTACAGAGGTGTGTATCCTGGGAAGCAGGGGGAGATACCAGCCGCACCTACAGAGGTGTGTATCCTGGGAAGCAGGGGGAGATACCAGCAGCACCTACAGAGGTGTGTATCCTGGGAAGCAGGGGGAGATACCAGCAGCACCTACAGAGGTGTGTATCCTGGGAAGCAGGGGGAGATACCAGCAGCACCTACAGAGGTGTGTATCCTGGGAAGCAGGGGGAGATACCAGCAGCACCTACAGAGGTGTGTATCCTGGGAAGCAGGGGGAGATACCAGCAGCACCTACAGAGGTGTGTATCCTGGGAAGCAGGGGGAGATACCAGCAGCACATACAGAGGTGTGTATCCTGGGAAGCAGGGGGAGATACCAGCAGCACCTACAGAGGTGTGTATCCTGGGAAGCAGGGGGAGATACCAGCAGCACCTACAGAGGTGTGTATCCTGGGAAGCAGGGGGAGATACCAGCAGCACCTACGGAGGTGTGTATCCTGGGAAGCAGGGGGAGATACCAGCAGCACCTACAGAGGTGTGTATCCTGAGAAGCAGGGGGAGATACCAGCAGCACCTACAGAGGTGTGTATCCTAGGAAGCAGGGGGAGATACCAGCAGCACCTACAGAGGTGTGTATCCTAGGAAGCAGGGGGAGATACCAGCAGCACCTACAGAGGTGTGTATCCTGGGAAGCAGGGGGAGATACCAGCAGCACCTACGGAGGTGTGTATCCTGGGAAGCAGGGGGAGATACCAGCAGCACCTACAGAGGTGTGTATCCTAGGAAGCAGGGGGAGATACCAGCAGCACCTACAGAGGTGTGTATCCTGGGAAGCAGGGGGAGATACCAGCCGCACCTACAGAGGTGTGTATCCTGGGAAGCAGGGGGAGATACCAGCAGCACCTACAGAGGTGTGTATCCTAGGAAGCAGGGGGAGATACCAGCAGCACCTACAGAGGTGTGTATCCTGGGAAGCAGGGGGAGATACCAGCAGCACCTACGGAGGTGTGTATCCTGGGAAGCAGGGGGAGATACCAGCAGCACCTACAGAGGTGTGTATCCTGGGAAGCAGGGGGTCTCCAGAGCTGGAATTAATGTGCTCAGCTACAGAGACCCCCTACTGCAAAACCTATTAAATATATATATATATATATATTATCACTTAGTCCAGGATTACATTAGTCCTGTCTTTAAATATATAATGGCCAATATATAAATAGTCAAGATAAGCTAAACCAACCTGAAATAGAGGATAACATAGTAATTAATATACATTACAGTACATATTAACCCCTTAGTAGCCCACGGGTCAAATACTCATGGGTTTGCATGACTAGCTGACCAAAAAGGGCTACAAAGGGGTTAATATAAACATAAAACTACCACCCTTGGCCATCTTAGTGGGTAGTAAAGCATTGCCATGCTTCCCATAGGCCCCTGTGACTGGGGCATTTTAACAGCAGAGAAATACCGGCACCCCCAACGGAGGTAAGTAAGTATCTTAGGAAGCTGGGAGTCCCCGGAGATGAAATTAATGGGCTTCAATCCGGAGACCCCCTGCTTCAAACCCATTTGTTTTTTCTTTAAAGAAAAAAAGGATTAAGGAATCAGTTCAGATTATTAACAATCTGCTCAGATTTTTTAATGCCAAAACCGTGGGCGATGTCTGGTGGGGGGGACGGATTTGGCCTAAAGTATCCAGGAAATTCCAGGGAAATGATTTGGACTGTTCTGCACATCTTTACTTGTATTAAGAAGGACACAAATGTAAATTCAGTGTCTGAGCCTAAATATACCACCTATTGCTGAAGGCAGGAAGTGTGTGATGCTCTATGCTTCTCTCTCCCAGAATCCTCCAGTGCCGCACACTGTCGGAGATGGGATACCAGGTATATTGCTCAATTCGGTCTCACCCAGCATGGACTCTTCTTCTCTTCTTATGTTAAGGCATTACAACATGCAACAAACTGGTTGTTTTTTTTTTACCACTGCCAAGGATAAAGTGGTACATACCTAGAAAGTCATTGGCAGTTATGCGGTCATAATCCCAGACTTGGAGAGCGAGTACAGCCGGCTCTCTGAACTCCGACTCCTCCAAGGAGAAGATGGAATCTTTCTTCTTGTAGGTGATCTCTTTCTCCGTGGGAAGGTAGTCGAACCGAAACACAAACCTCCAATTGAAGTTTCCTTCTCCAGTTAAGGAGTTAAAATGCACATCGGTTTCCTGCTTGTCGCTATCCAAACCCCTTAACCAGCTGCAAAGTGAGAAATCGACCCGTAACCCATTTAATAACATATACATATGGATGTATGTGTGTGTGTGTGTGTGTGTGTGTGTGTGTGTGTATGTGTGTGTGTACATAGAGCCCTCTGCACAAAGCTTTGACATAACCCACATGACTCGCACAAGTCTGTCCTTTGATGATTGGTTTGTTTCACCAACATCCCCTTTGATTGGATGTTTTATGATATGTTGGTTCCACCAAGGTCACCATTTGGGATGGGTTAGTTCCACAAGTGTCACCATTTGCTCACCGGCAAGACAAGCAGAAATTAAATTGTTCTCATCTCTGGAATTGGAGGACGATGGTGTTATGACCTTGTCTCTCACTGACCTTGTCTCCCCCAGTTCCAAGAGAACAAATCTGGACATAAAACGGACGAGATTGCTGGTTTGTAATGTAGATTTAGTCAAGGGACAGTGACTACGGGGCTTATTCTACAAGCTCAGCCGAGAGCACCAGAGCTTATTGTGTAAGTCTTTAATAAAAGGTCTCCCATCTCAGCTAGTATTCTATGCAGTCACTCATAGATCATATCAAAGACTTAAGTACAAACTTGGAGACAGTGATACAATGAAGTACGTACGCTTTGACGTAGATGTCACTTGAAGGTTCCCCGGTTATTGGGTTTACATCGTCTAGAATAACGTCATCAGTATTCCAAATGGTAACACGCAGCTCATAGCTACAAAGGAAAACAAACGCAAGTCACTGTTACCCTAACAAGAAGAAGATGTATTCAGAAAAGCCCAAAGGACCACAGTGTGGACACTGGAATATGGGAAGGAGACGTGTGATACTGTAGGTTAGAGAACTTCAGATGCTCAGGAAGGAAGGGTAGAGGTCCATCAGGGGACAGTTACTGTAGGACGCTTGTGATAGTATGTTGCATTAAACTTCCTCTCTAACTATTCACCTTAAAGGGGCAGTACCAGCAAATATTGTTTGGGCTGGATACAAAGAATATCAAAGCCCTCATTAAAATATCATCTTTCCTTGTTGAAATTCTCTTTAGAAATAAAATAAGAATTTACTCATGCACGATCTAGTTCTGATACTTTCATAAGAAGAAATGGCAGCCATTTTTGAAGTGGTCAATTCATTTATAAGGAAATATCTCCGGAGTACCACTGTATGGAAATCTATGAAAGAATACATGTTGAAACTGTTCTTTTTTCTGGATGGCCAACTCCAGTCCTCAAGGACCATCTCTCCTCCCCTCCACTCCCCCTCCTCTTCTTCCCCTCATTCCCCCCTCCTCTTCCCCGCTCCCCTCCCTCCTTCCCCCCTTCTTCACCACCCCTCCACCCCCCTCTTCTTCCACACACCCCTCCTCCTCCACCTCCCTGCTCCCCCTCCTTCCCCCTCCTCCCTTCCCCATCCTCCTCCTTTCCCCCACTCCCTACCCCCTCTTCCTTCCCCCCTCCCTACCCCCTCTTCCTTCCCCCCCTACCCCCTCTTCCTTCCCCCCCGCCTCTTCCCCCTCCTTTTCCTCCTCCAAAAATTTAAGTAACATTAGCTATAGGGACCTCTGTGGATAGGTTTTTAGGGAGAACCCATCCTTTGTATATTAGCATTACCATCCGTTATAGTTAACGCAATGCCCTTTCCAGGCAAGCCGCAGCACTCAACACTGTGTTAGTGACACACGAGAGTACTTAGCGAGGTGTTAAGTTCGGGTAATGCCTCATTAAGTCAATAGCGCTCCTCTGTGGATATGGGCCTTTATGTGCTATAGGTGAACTACAGTGTACGTGAAACGCGTAAGGGCTGTACCAGTCCTGGAGCTGTTTACTGACTGGGAGAGAAGCTGAGAATGTTACTATGGGAGACACTGTGTCAGTCCGTCAGAGAGATGGCACTGGAGCTCAAATCATGCGCTATTTCTTCTGCTGTTACTCATATTTGATGTGCATTGGGACTTCTTTGTTTTCTGTATCTATAATGGGACCAGGATTAGTGTTGAAATATCAGCTGTTCCGAACGTGGGCTGCTTACCTGATCGGTTCACGTGGTTTGATGTTCACAGGGGGAGGTGCAGGGACATCATTTGGGAACATGTCAATCCACATGTGAAGGCTACCCTGGAAAACATAGATGCCTTTTATCACACAGTCCCCACACGTGTTCAGCATAACAAAGCACCCACTTATATGGTATATATACTATGTAACAAGATTGGAAGCTTCTTTAAATATCAGATAGACGTGATTAATCACTAGAGTGCCATAGAATCTTCTGTCATTTATGGCCACCCACTTGAATTAACGGTAATGATCGGTAATTGCTGCTGCACATCAGTGAATCGTCTCCATAATGTCTATGCAAGAGAAGAGATTTGATGGTAGCTCAATGGTCAAGTGTAAAGCGGTTTGGCTGCTAATTGTCCTCCGTCAAATAGTTCCAACGCTCCCCCCCCTCACCCCCCGCCCCCCCACCCCCATGTCTCGCAAAATATAAAATCTCTACAAAATCACAAAAGGGCTCTCCTTTTTGTATGGAAGATAGAATGTTTTGTCCAAACATCAAAGAGTGTAATTGGTCCAAGCAGGAACTCAACCCGGGGGCTTATACGACATGGAGGAGCTTGTACGACACAGTCTCAACCCTAGGGAGGAACCACTTGTCTCTGCTTTAATATGTGTTTGACCAGTTTGACCAGTTGATCATTACCTGTCCCAGGCCAGGGCTGTCTGGGTTATGTAGAGTTCTCACTTCAACGTGTTCTGGAACCAGTCGGGTTCCGTACTCCGGCATCTCATCCCAGTGCTGCAGAACGTACAAGGCCTTGTGTTCGTCATACGCTGACAAGCTCTCATCCTCACCCTCTTTGTTCTTGTCTTTAATAAATGCCTCTGAAAGTCAGATAAGTCGTCTGGGTGACCATTATGCCACAAACACAGACATACTTCATGCATCCGCCTCCAGGGAACTGCTAGTCTGTTTGAGGTCTTTTCTAGCAGGTACTGTAGTGAACATCACTGCTTATTACCCATAACTAATATAGAGATTTGCGGTTTAATTGTACTCTTGCTGCACCCTACCTCCTTCACTCCCCATCGTCAAGACCAGCCTGAGAAGTCACCTTAGCAATGAAGCATTTCTGGAGCACTATATGGTGACCTCATGACGCACTTACCCTCTTGACCTTGCCCTTGCCCTATACAATGGGCGCTTCTACGTGCACCCATGCCTCTGCATGTCTTCCAACACACCAAATAGATTGTTAGCTCTTTGTAACAGGCTGTCCTAGTCTTTACTTGTATGAGTGATGCACGTATGTGTATCCTTCTTCCATGTATTATGCCTGGTTTATTATCTCCGTAAAGCACAGTGTACACTGTAGTATTATTCCTACTAAACAAACATGCATTAAATGACTTGATTGTTATCTCTCCCGTTTATGTAGCGAGACACAGCAGACGTGTTTATTTTATAGGGGATGCAGAGGATGCTCAGTGTCTGTCTTACATGGACATACCGAAGGGCAGAGTCTTGCAGTTGGTTTCTAGTAAGTATAAAGCAAATAAAAGTACCACGTTGTGAGCACATTCACATCTCTCAGACAGGTCTGCAGCCCTGCCCTTCCCCATTATCTCTTAGCATACAGTGCTTCCACTGCATCCAGGTATTCTGGGTAATGACATGCAAATGAGCACTCTGTGTGTATCACTTTTTATGAGTGCTCATTTGCATGTCATTACCCAGAATCCCTGGCGGCAGTGGAAGCACTGTATGCTAAGAGATAATGGGGAAGGGCAGATTCCCTGCCTGAGACGGGAATGTGCTGATACGTGGGAATGTTATGTGGTGTTCAGTGTACGGTGGAGGGTTTTTGTCACTTTTTTTTACTCACAATAACATAGTTTGTGTCTAGTAAGTGCGCTATAAATACATTTCTATATCGAGCAAAACAGGCGGCAGCGATGCAAACAGTTTGCCAATATCAAAAGCCTCTCGTTCCCGGTCATTAAACAGCATATATATATAAACGCGATACACATCATAAGACGTTTCCGTACACAACATCACGCACTCTGTCACTATCCTTCTCTAGTCACTAGAACAGGGGTGGACTCCCGCCCTCAAGGGCCACCAACAGGTCAGGTTTTGAGGAAGTCCCTGCTTCAGCACAGGTGGCTCAGTCAGAATGACTCTAGACCATGGATGACCAAATCCAGTCCCTAAGGGCCACCAACAGGTGAGGTATTAGGGATATCCCTGCTTCAGCACAGGTGGCTCAATCAGTGGCTCAGTCTTTGATTGAGCCACTTGTGCTGAAGCAGGGATAACCTGAAATCCTGACATTTTGGGGGGTGGGGTCTTAAGAACTGGAGTTGGCCCCCCATGCACTAGAGTCTAGTGGACCCCCACTACGCATTGGGTTACCTACCACCCCATGCACCCTGCCTGTTCTCTATAATCTTTGTATATAGCACATACCGGTAGTCGCCTACTGGGAGCTTATCGGGCCCTCAGAAGTATTGAAAACAAATGTTATTTGAAAGCATGGAAATACTGCATGAGCTGTGTTCCCTGGCCTGCTTGCATCCATCTTGGTCAGAGTTTTTTTCCCATTCTAACGGTATAAATAAACATAAATGCAATACATAATTCTGCCTCTAGAGGGAGCTCCAGTGGCTGTCTCCTGCTCTCATTGGTTGAAGTTTTTTGTTATTTTAATAAATCAATTGTGTAGAATTAGCTCAGTGTTTTTAAACACGGTCCCTAGGAACCCTTAGGTTCCCCGGACATCCCTAAAAAGTTCCCTGTAATTTTGGGTTCATTTTTAAATTTTACCAAATACAGAAGAATTTACAATGCATCTGATCTCAGACGCGCTATTAGAGAGGGTTGGGGTTCCTTACAATGCATCTGTTCTCAGACGCACTATTAGAGAGGGTTGAGGTTCCTTACAATGCATCTGATCTCAGACACGTTATTGGAGAGGGTTGGGGTTCCCTACAATGCATCTGATCTCAGACGCGCTATTAGAGTGGGTTGGGGTTCCTTACAATGCATCTGATCTCAGACACTATTAGAGAGGGTTGGGGTTCCTTACAGTGCACCTGGTTTCAGACGTGCTATTAGAGAGGGTTGGGGTTCCTTACAGTGCACCTGGTTTCAGACACACTATTAGAGAGGGTTGAGGTTCCTTACAATGCATCTGATCTCAGACACGCTATTAGAGAGGGCTGGGGTTCCTTACAGTGCATCTGATCTCAGACGCGCTATTAGAGAGGGCTGGGGTTCTTTACAGTGCATCTGATCTCAGACGCGCTATTAGAGAGGGCTGGGGTTCCTTACAGTGCATCTGATCTCAGACACGCTATTAGAGAGGGCTGGGGTTCCTTACAGTGCATCTGATCTCAGACGCGCTATTAGAGAGGGCTGGGGTTCCTTACAGTGCATATGATCTCAGACACTATTAGAGAGGGTTGGGGTTCCTTACAGTGCACCTGGTTTCAGACGTGCTATTAAAGAGGGTTGGGGTTCCTTACAGTGCACCTGGTTTCAGACACACTATTAGAGAGGGTTGAGGTTCCTTACAATGCATCTGATCTCAGACACGCTATTAGAGAGGGCTGGGGTTCCTTACAGTGCATCTGATCTCAGACGCGCTATTAGAGAGGGCTGGGGTTCCTTACAGTGCATCTGATCTCAGACACGCTATTAGAGAGGGTTGGGGTTCCTTACAGTGCATCTGGTTTCAGGCGCGCTATTAGAGAGGGTCAGGGTTCTTTACAATGCATCTGATCTCAGACGCACTATTAGAGAGGGTCGGGGTTCCTTACAATGCATCTGATCTCAGACGCGCTATTAGAGAAGGTTGGGGTTCCTTACAATGCATCTGATCTCAGACACACTATTAGAGAGGGTTGGGGTTCCTTACAATGCAACTGATCTCAGACGCGCTATTAGAGAGGGTCGGGGTTCCTTACAATGCATCTGATCTCAGACACACTATAAGAGAGGGTTGGGGTTCCTTACAATGCACCTGATCTCAGACGCGCTATTAGAAAGGGTTGGGGTTCCTTACAGTGCACCTGGTTTCAGACGTGCTATTAGAGAGGGTTGGGGTTCCTTACAATGCATCTGATCTCAGACGCGCTATTAGAGAGGGCTGGGGTTCCTTACAGTGCATCTGATCTCAGACGCGCTGTTAGAGAGGATTTGGGTTCCTTTCAGTGCATCCGATCTCAGACGCGCTATTAGAGAGGGTTGGGGTTCCTTACAGTGCATCTGGTTTCAGACGCGCTATTAGAGAGGGTGGGGGTTCCTTACAGTGCATCTGGTTTCAGACGCACTATTAGAGAGGGTTGGGGTTCCTTACAATGCATCTGATCTCAGACGTGCTATTAGAGAGGGTTGGGGTTCCTTACAGTGCATCTGATCTCAGACGCGCTATTAGAGAGGGTTGGGGTTCCTTACAATGCATCTGATCTCAGACGTGCAATGAGAGAGGGTTGGGGTTCCTTACAATGCATCTGATCTCAGACGCGCTATTAGAGAGGGTTGGGGTTCCTTACAATGCATCTGATCTCAGACGCGCTATTAGAGAGGGTTGGGGTTCCTTACAATGCATCTGAGAGTGTTTGAGGTTCCTCAGAATTTCACATAGGGTTCCTTAATCAAAAAAGGATGCAAAACACTGTATTAGATAATACTTACTACAATATTTTTTTTATTCAACTCAATGCTATTTTTAATGGGTTTTAACATACTGAGCATCCTTTGATTTCTATAGCAGGCTTTAACACACTTCCCCAGAAGTGCAAGATCTTTGTAACACTTTCCTGTTTGTGATCATTTGTTGCCAGTGTTCCCACCAATTTGAGCTGCAATCTGTAATAATAGATAATGTTACCTTAGTGATATAAGAATACATTGTAGCTGCTGAGTTACACTGACTGAAGGATGGATTGAAACTGCAATACAGCCATTTAGTGAGCCCTGGGAAGCAGGATCTTTGCTGATCGATTACTTCAGAACTAATCTTTTGCAAAAGTCCCGGTGCGGCTGAAACGCGTCAGAGTTGCTGTTGCTGTCTTTTTTATGTGCCAATAAATTTCATTTTGTACCCAGTTCCTGCGAGTTTGGTCCCACGCTATTTTTTCCAGGCAGATGCACCGCCATCCACGAATTCTTTGCATTGCATACCACTTCGGTAGGAGCACGCCCCACAGCACCTGGATCTTCAGTGATTTGTGAGTTATGCCTGCTTTATTCACTTTGTACTGTGTACCTCAGCCAGTGACACCCATACAAAATCTACCTCTTACAAAGGTTAGTGGGAGTCCACACAGAGTGGCTTGAAATGGGTTACAAGTGACATGGTTATGGATTACAACGCTGTGTGTATTTGGAAAAACATTTGATTATATACTATTGATGCATGGACGTTCCTTGAGAGCATTGCATAGGAGTTTGTACTCCTATTCTTTCACCTTGGGTTCAACAAAGACCTTAAACGTTAGAAAGGCAGATTTTAATAAACTGGGGTGTAATCTACAAGTAATACATTGGGATTATGTTTTTGCAGGGAAAATGTAGAAGATAAATGGTCAGTCTTTGAAACATTGTTAGAAAAGCACACTTACTTGGGTAAAAACACACTTACTTGGGTCAAAACACACTTACTTGGGTCTAAGTATAAAATAAATAAGTCAAAACCAATGTGGCTAAATAAACAGGTAGGGGAGGAAATGGACAAGAAGAGGAAGACGTTTAGATTCTTTAAGTCAGAAGGGACAGAGACATCGTATCAGAATTATAAGGAATGTAACAAAAATTGCAAAAGGGCAATCAAATTAGCAAAAATGGATAATGAAAAAAGGATTGCAATAGAAAGTAAGATCAACAATAAAACGTTCTTTAAGTACCTTAATAACAAAAAAAAATGAGAAAACAAAATATAGAAACCTTTCAGTGTGAGATGGGTAGACAGATTATTGGAGATAAGGAAACAAAATTATTAGTAATAGTCAGCATGGATTTATGAAGGATAGATCATGCCAAACTAACCTTATTTGTTTCTTTGAGGAGGTAAGTAGGAATTTAGACCAGGGTAATGCAGTTGATGTGGTCTACTTAGGTTTTGCAAAGGCTTTTGATACGGTTCCACACAAGAGATTGATGTACAAAATAAAGAAAATTGGACTCAGTAATAATATATGCACCTGGATTGAAAACTGGTTAAAGGACAGACAGAGGGTTGTCATAAGTGGAACTTTTTCAGGTTGGGCTAAAGTCGTGAGTGGAGTACCTCAAGAATCGGTACTGGGACCCCTGCTGTTTAACTTGTTTATTAATGACCTTGAGATTGGCATCGAGAGCAAAGTCTCCATCTTTGCTGATGATACTAAATTGTGTAAGGTAGTAGAATCAGAGCAGGATGTAATTTCTCTCCAGAAGGACTTGGAGAGGCTGGAAACTTGGGCACGTAAATGTCAGATGAGTTTTAATACAGATAACTGTAAGGTTATGCATTTGGGATGCAAGAATAAACAGGCGACTTACAAATTAAATGGGGATAAATTACAGGAATCCTTGATGGAGAAGGATTTAGGAGTGCTTGTAGACAGCAGGCTTAGCAATAGTGCCCAAAGTCATGCAGCAGCTGCAAAGGCAAACAAGATCTTATCTTGCATTAAACAGGCAATGGATGGAAGGGAAGTAAACATAATTATGCCACTTTACAAAGCATTAGTAAGACCACACCTTGAATATGGAGTACAATTTTGGGAACCAGTCCTAAGAAAAGACATTATGGAACTAGAAAAAGTGCAGAGAAGAGCCACCAAATTAATAAAGGGGATAGACAATCTAACTTATGAGTAGAGGCTAGCTAAATTACTGTAGATGTATTTACAATAGAAAAGAGGCATCTAAGAGGGGATATGATAACTATATACAAATATATTCGGGGACAGTACAAGGAGCCTTCAAAAGAACTATTCATCCCAAGGGCAGTACAAAGGACTCGGGGCCATCCCTTAAGGTTGGAGGAAATGAGATTTCACCCGCAACAAAGGAAAGGGTTCTTTACAGTAAGGACAGTTAAAATGAGGAATTCATTACCCATGGAGACTGTGATGGCAGATACAATAGATTTGTTCAAAAAAAGGTTGGACATCTTTTTAGATAGGAAAGGTATACAGGGATATACCAAATAAGTATACATGGGAAGGATGTTGATCCAGGGATTAATCCGATTGCCAATTCTTGGAGTCAGGAAGAAATGTATTTTCCCTTATGAGATTTAATTGGATGGTGTATCACAGGGGTCTTTTTGTTTGCCTTCCTCTGGATCAATATACTGTAAGTACGGATATAGGGTAAAGTATCTGTCACCTAAATTTAGCATAGGGTGAACTTAATGGACTTATGTCTTTTTTCAACCTCATCTACTATGTAACTATAAATCGATCAGCAACGTAGGTCATTCATTTTCAATAAACAAAACCACTTTTCAAAGGTGGCATATATTAAAACAAAAAAAAGTGTGTGTGCCGAGCACGCGCATTTTAAGTGAAATTCTTTGTATTTTGTCGCAGAAATTCTATTTGTGATGGTGATGTTTTTAATTAAAAATCAAAACACAATTTCAGTTCCAAAACACAAAGAAGTTTGAACACGTGTTTTAGTTATTTGCACGTCTATATTTATAATAACTGAATTCCTTGTGTCTGTGTGTGTGTGTCTGTGTTAGTGTGTGTGTGTGTCAGTGTGTGTGTCAATCAGTGTGTATGTCTCTCTGTGTGTGGTGTGTATGTCTCTCTCTGTGTCCTGTCCCCCCTCTCTCCCGACTCCCTCCACCCCGGCGGAGCTGCGGACAGGGGGGCTCTGTCTGTCTCTCCCCGGCGGAGCTGCGGGTTGTGTGTCCTGCTGCAGCTAGCCCCCCGGCGGAGGTACGGGGACATGGGGGGGTGCTTGTCAGCTCACTGGGGGGCATAGGCACATCACTCGGGGGGGGGCGGTGTTCGGCGCATCATTGTGTGTGTGTCAGTCAGTGTATGTGTGTCAGTCAGTGTATGTGTGTCATTCAGTGTATGTGTATGTGTATGTGTCATTCAGTGTATGTGTATGTGTCAGTCAGTCACTGTGTGTGTGTGTGTGTGTGTGTGTGTGTGTGTGTGTGTGTGTGTGTGTGTGTGTGTGTGTGTGTGTGTGTGTGTGTGTGTGTGTGTGTGTGTGTGTGTGTGTGTGTAAGTCAGTGTATGTGTGTAAGTCAGTGTGTGTGTGTATGTTTGTGTGTCAGTGTGTGTGTCAGTCAATCTGTGTGTGTGTGTGTGTGTGAGTCAGTGTGTGTATGTGTGTGTGTCAGTCAGTGTGTGTATGTGTGTGTGTCAGTCAGTGTGTGTATGTGTGTGTGTCAGTCAGTGTGTGTATGTGTCAGTCAGTGTATGTCTCTCTCTCTCTCTGTGTGGTGTGTATGCCTCTCTCTGTGTCCTGCCCCCCCCTTGACTCCCCCCACCCCAAGCAGAGATGCAGACACGGCAGAGATACAGGGCCACGGGGCTACTGAAGGGCACGGTAATGTGCGCGTCTGTGCGCACGTTCAGCGCTCTTCTTCCCCCCCCCACTGGCATTGCTGGGGGGGACGCAGCACGCTCAAACCCCCCCGCTCTCCCCATTACCGGAGCAGGAGGTGACAGGGCACGGTAACGGACGTGTATGTGCGCGCGCACTCAGCAGGAGCCGTGAGAGGCGACAGGGCAAGGTGACGTGGGTGTGTGTGTGTGTGGGTGTTTGTGTGTGTGGGTGTGTGTGTGTGTGGGTGTGGGTGTCAGCGGTGACTCCTCCTGCTGGCAGCTGGCAACACTTATGGCCTCTTCTGCCAGGATTCTGCAATCAAATGCATTCACGCCGCTAACGATGTTTCACTTCAAAAAGATATATATGAGTTAAAGTGCCGCGTAGATTGCTTATTTAAGCTAGTTAGAGCCATTAGGGATTTACAAAATGTAGGAATAGTGGCCCACCGCTGTTTGTATAAAGTAAATGAAAGATTCCCTCACCCTCCGTCGATCCCGGCGTCTCAAAGCTGGACACAGAATAGAATGAAAGGTTTTGCAATGGAGGAAGCACACAGGAGCCTAATTGTATGTAAGTAAATGTTCTCTGCATTTAAATCAGAAGGGCAGCAGAAATGTAACGTCTCGGGACCCGTTGTCCTCTCCTCTGACCATGCACCTTACATATACGGCTCCTGTGCGCTTCCTCCATTGCAAAAACGTTCATGCCTGTTAGGGGATTACGTTAACTTGCTACATGTACAGAGAGCGCAGTTATTGCTCCGGTGAAGGCGTTGCGCTGCGTTAACGCTGCCGAGTTATTTAACAGTAGCGCTATGAAAAACAATGGGTGAGGAGATAACGCGCGTTATTCAGGGGGCCATTCTATATAGTCCGATGCAGCCGCGTGGGCCGTTTCTGACCAAACCCCCCAATAACTAATGGGGATTCTTGGCCAAAACCAGTCCGAATGAGCGCTTCCTAATATCTAGAATAAAGCCATTCATGTGTTATTTTGCGGGGTAAGAGTCTGCTACATCGGTAATTAGGCAAAGGAACAGGCACACACACGTGATTACTAAACAGATTTTTTCATCTGGACTCTTCCAATCTTGGCCTTGTAGGGCCATGCGTGTGCTGAAACAGTGGTCACGTGGCCTCTTACCTTCAGGAAACGCTTCACTGGGTATCTTAAATATTTTGTTGTTCACCTTCACCTCTTCCTTTCTGTACTCCGGGGCCGGGAGAGAATGCTTCTTACACAAGCTACTCAGAATCTGCGAGGGCTTAAACGCGTCCCGCCACTTATTATATCCGTCTCTGTGTAAAAAAAACAAAAAAGTGTGTATTTAGTTCCGTGCTTGTAGTGCCATTAAATAAGAAATAGTCACCATTAAAAATGTAATGTGTCTTGTGAAAATTTGTGGAAAAAAATAAATATATATACAATATATATATTTATTTATATACAATCATATTATCAGACTATATATACATAGATTTGTATCTATATTACATACGCTTTCTAGTTATAGCTGTACTTTTTGATTGTCACGGGAGACCAGGTTACTTACACCTTTTTACCGGGATCATTCATTGAGCAAAACAAGGTAGAGAAATAAATTGTAATTTATTCGGCATAAATTCGCTTACAATGAAACACAAAATACAGACACAAAGACACACTTACTTTGGGGCTGAGGTTAAAAGCTAGACTTTCCTAGGTGCAGGGATCTCTATGGGAGAGTTTTACCCTGACCGGGACTTAGCCCGGAATCTCCTGAAACCCAAATTGGCATAAAGTTCCATACGCCCGCGCTACGTTCTGTTCTGAGAACTTGGTCCCTCCTGACCGTGAGTTAGTCCCAATCCCCTGGAACTCAAATTGGCATAAAATCCCAGTCGCGACCGCTACGTTAGTTTCTGAGAACTTGGACCCAAAATGCTGGCGGGCGGCGTTTCAGGCTTGAAATCGAAGCCGGTTGCTTTGCCATTACAAACAGAGCATCTTTGAAAAGCCCGCCCGGTCTCTTTCGGCTCTGACTCAAGGGGAACACACAATCTGATTGGCTCACGGCTTCTTATAGTATTCTCTGCTTAATTCATAAAATAGAAGCAGAGCGGACAGCCAATCAGCGTGTGGGAACTTTCCCAAGCAGCCAATCGGAGCCAAGCCGGCTAGAAAAGCCGGGTCAGCGGGAAATTCTAAACAGCTAAGGGGCATGCGCAAACCTGCCACATCTCCCCCCAGCGATACCTATACTGGTTGTGGGTCACATTGGCACTAGGCTGGGGTACCCCCCTTAACCTAGGGATTCCCTCAGCTACAGGAATACATATTCATCCCTGTGCCTCATTTTTCTTTCTGGGCTGTGCTGAAGCAGGGTACCCTAGTGGTGAGTCGGGCTTATGTTTTCAAGGGGAGGTATTGCCGGGACAATGTGCCTACATGTATCTGAGAATCAGGCATGATTCCCGGGTACATTTATAGGGGAATCGGCAGCTCCGGACCCCAACCTCCTAGGCACTTTCTGACAACGGTTCCTCTGCAAAACCTCACATGAAACTCATACCCCAGCAATCCCAGCTTGTCTGCACGCCCGGAAACTCATACCCCAGCAATCCCAGCTTGTCTGCACGCCCGGAAACTCATACCCCAGCAATCCCAGCTTGTCTGCACGCCCGGAAACTCATACCCCAGCAATCCCAGCTTGTCTGCACGCCCGGAAACTCATACACCAGCAATCCCAGCTTGTCTGCACGCCCGGAAACTCATACCCCAGCAATCCCAGCTTGTCTGCACGCCCGGAAACTCATACCCCAGCAATCCCAGCTTGTCTGCACGCCCGGAAACTCATACACCAGCTATCCCAGCTTGTCTGCACGCCCGGAAACTCATACACCAGCAATCCCAGCTTGTCTGCACGCCCGGAAACTCATACCCCAGCAATCCCAGCTTGTCTGCACGCCCGGAAACTCATACACCAGCAATCCCAGCTTGTCTGCACGCCCGGAAACTCATACACCAGCAATCCCAGCTTGTCTGCACGCCCGGAAACTCATACCCCAGCAATCCCAGCTTGTCTGCACGCCCGGAAACTCATACACCAGCAATCCCAGCTTGTCTGCACGCCCGGAAACTCATACCCCAGCAATCCCAGCTTGTCTGCACGCCCGGAAACTCATACACCAGCAATCCCAGCTTGTCTGCACGCCCGGAAACTCATACACCAGCAATCCCAGCTTGTCTGCACGCCCGGAAACTCATACCCCAGCAATCCCAGCTTGTCTGCACGCCCGGAAACTCATACCCCAGCAATCCCAGCTTGTCTGCACGCCCGGAAACTCATACACCAGCAATCCCAGCTTGTCTGCACGCCCGGAAACTCATACCCCAGCAATCCCAGCTTGTCTGCACGCCCGGAAACTCATACACCAGCAATCCCAGCTTGTCTGCACGCCCGGAAACTCATACCCCAGCAATCCCAGCTTGTCTGCACGCCCGGAAACTCATACCCCAGCAATCCCAGCTTGTCTGCACGCCCGGAAACTCATACCCCAACAATCCCAGCTTGTCTGCACGCCCGGAAACTCATACACCAGCAATCCCAGCTTGTCTGCACGCCCGGAAACTCATACCCCAGCAATCCCAGCTTGTCTGCACGCCCGGAAACTCATACACCAGCAATCCCAGCTTGTCTGCACGCCCGGAAACTCATACCCCAGCAATCCCAGCTTGTCTGCACGCCCGGAAACTCATACCCCAGCAATCCCAGCTTGTCTGCACGCCCGGAAACTCATACCCCAGCAATCCCAGCTTGTCTGCACGCCCGGAAACTCATACCCCAGCAATCCCAGCTTGTCTGCACGCCCGGAAACTCATACCCCAGCAATCCCAGCTTGTCTGCACGCCCGGAAACTCATACCCCAGCAATCCCAGCTTGTCTGCACGCCCGGAAACTCATACCCCAGCAATCCCAGCTTGTCTGCACGCCCGGAAACTCATACCCCAGCAATCCCAGCTTGTCTGCACGCCCGGAAACTCATACCCCAGCAATCCCAGCTTGTCTGCACGCCCGGAAACTCATACACCAGCAATCCCAGCTTGTCTGCACGCCCGGAAACTCATACCCCAGCAATCCCAGCTTGTCTGCACGCCCGGAAACTCATACCCCAGCAATCCCAGCTTGTCTGCACGCCCGGAAACTCATACCCCAGCAATCCCAGCTTGTCTGCACGCCCGGAAACTCATACCCCAGCAATCCCAGCTTGTCTGCACGCCCGGAAACTCATACCCCAGCAATCCCAGCTTGTCTGCATGCCCAGAAACTCATACACCAGCAATCCCAGCTTGTCTGCACGCCCGGAAACTCATACACCAGCAATCCCAGCTTGTCTGCACGCCCGGAAACTCATACCCCAGCAATCCCAGCTTGTCTGCACGCCCGGAAACTCATACCCCAGCAATTCCAGCTTGTCTGCACGCCCGGAAACTCATACCCCAGCAATCCCAGCTTGTCTGCACGCCCGGAAACTCATACCCCAGCAATCCCAGCTTGTCTGCACGCCCGGAAACTCATACACCAGCAATCCCAGCTTGTCTGCACGCCCGGAAACTCATACCCCAGCAATCCCAGCTTGTCTGCACGCCCGGAAACTCATACACCAGCAATCCCAGCTTGTCTGCACGCCCGGAAACTCATACCCCAGCAATCCCAGCTTGTCTGCACGCCCGGAAACTCATACCCCAGCAATCCCAGCTTGTCTGCACGCCCGGAAACTCATACCCCAGCAATTCCAGCTTGTCTGCACGACCGGAAACTCATACCCCAGCAATCCCAGCTTGTCTGCACGCCCGGAAACTCATACCCCAGCAATCCCAGCTTGTCTGCACGCCCGGAAACTCATACACCAGCAATCCCAGCTTGTCTGCACGCCCGGAAACTCATACCCCAGCAATCCCAGCTTGTCTGCACGCCCGGAAACTCATACCCCAGCAATCCCAGCTTGTCTGCACGCCCGGAAACTCATACCCCAGCAATCCCAGCTTGTCTGCACGCCCGGAAACTCATACCCCAGCAATCCCAGCTTGTCTGCACGCCCGGAAACTCATACACCAGCAATCCCAGCTTGTCTGCACGCCCGGAAACTCATACCCCAGCAATCCCAGCTTGTCTGCACGCCCGGAAACTCATACCCCAGCAATCCCAGCTTGTCTGCACGCCCGGAAACTCATACCCCAGCAATCCCAGCTTGTCTGCACGCCCGGAAACTCATACCCCAGCAATCCCAGCTTGTCTGCACGCCCGGAAACTCATACCCCAGCAATCCCAGCTTGTCTGCACGCCCGGAAACTCATACCCCAGCAATCCCAGCTTGTCTGCACGCCCGGAAACTCATACACCAGCAATCCCAGCTTGTCTGCACGCCCGGAAACTCATACACCAGCAATCCCAGCTTGTCTGCACGCCCGGAAACTCATACACCAGCAATCCCAGCTTGTCTGCACGCCCGGAAACTCATACACCAGCAATCCCAGCTTGTCTGCACGCCCGGAAACTCATACACCAGCAATCCCAGCTTGTCTGCACGCCCGGAAACTCATACACCAGCAATCCCAGCTTGTCTGCACGCCTGGAAACTTATACACCAGCAATCCCAGCTTGTCTGCACGCCCGGAAATGGACTAACACAACAAATGGTTTTATTACACCAAGTATAATGCAGTAATACAATGTTACTGGGCCCAAGAACTAACTCTCTTGGACCCTTATACACGGAGCAGGGGTAACCCAAACAGGCTTGACCTTTATTATAGAGCCTGGTTACCTCCTCTCGTCACATTGATCTACTTTAATTAAAGGGATAGTCCAAGTAAGTGGATCCAAAAAACTACTTCTCCCTGTAATCGACTAATTTAGCGCACGGTTCAACCCCCTTTAACACTTTGAGTACCTGAGGGGGGGGGGGGGGTGCCCTCATCTTGCAATAGCCATTTCTTTTTGCCATATGACCAACCGTCCCACTTTCCTCTTCAGTTTTTTTTAAAGTTAGTCTTGTTTCTTCCAAATGCGCTCTATCTGATCCCCATTCTCCTACTTATTTATTTATAAAATATTTGACCAGGAAGTAATACATTGTGAGTTACCTCTCGTTTTCAAGTATGTCCTGGGATACTGATATCATACTAAAGATTCCCATCCATTGATACATGCCAGAGAAGGAGGACATAGCTTTTGACTTCTAGTTCTATTCCATTTATTTTGATCTTTGTTGACACATTTATTGAACATCACTTCTTATTGCTTCAGCGACTTCTCTAATCAGTTGCTGGATGTCTTTTGGACAAAAATAGCAATGTCGCCTTCAATTCGTAAGCGAGTCGCGTATTCACTGTGGATTTTGATTTCCTTTTCCTTCAAATCTAATGTCTTGAATTCTTTGTGCTGCTGTGAAAAGCTTTGGTGACACGGTGTCTCCCTGCCGCACTCCCTTGCTGATCCTGCTGGCATGGTGTCTCCCACCCGCACTCCCTTGCTGATCCTGGTGATACGGTGTCTCCCTGCCGCACTCCCTTGCTGATCCTGATGATACAGTGTCTCTCTGCCATACGCCTTTGCTGCTCCTGGTGACACAGTGTCTCCCTGCCGTACTCCCTTGCTGATCCTTGTGACACGGTGTCTCCTTGCCGCACTCCCTTGCTGATCCTGGTGACACGGTGTCTCCCTGCCGCACTCCTTGCGACACGGCGTCTCCCTGCCACACTCCCTTGCTGCTCCTGGTGACACAGTGTTTCCCTGCTGCACTCCCTTGCTGCTCCTGGTGACACAGTGTTTCCGTGCTGCACTCCCTTGCTGCTCCTGGTGACACAGTGTTTCCCTGCCGCACTCCCTTGCTGCTCCTGGTGACACAGTGTTTCCGTGCTGCACTCCCTTGCTGCTCCTGGTGACACAGTGTTTCCCTGCCGCACTCCTTTGCTGATCCTGGTGACATGGTGTTTCCCTGCCACACTCCCTTGCTGCTCCTGGTGCCATGGTGTCTCCCTGCCACACTCCCTTGCTGCTCCTGGTGCCATGGTGTCTCCCTGCCACACTCCCTTGCTGCTCCTGGTGACACAGTGTTTCCCTGCCACACTCCCTTGCTGCTCCTGGTGCCATGGTGTCTCCCTGCCACACTCCCTTGCTGCTCCTGGTGACACAGTGTTTCCCTGCCACACTCCCTTGCTGCTCCTGGTGCCATGGTGTCTCCCTGCCACACTCCCTTGCTGCTCCTGGTGCCATGGTGTCTCCCTGCCACACTCCCTTGCTGCTCCTGGTGACACAGTGTTTCCCTGCCGCACTCCCTTGCTGATCCTGGTGACACTGTGTCTCCCTGCTGCACTCCCTTGCTGATCCTGGTGACATGGTGTCTCCCAGTTGCACTCCCTTGCTGATCCTGGTGACACTGTGTCTCCCTGCTGCACTCCCTTGCTGAGCCTTGTGACATGGTGTCTCCCTGCCGCACTCCCTTGCTGATCCTGGTGACAGTGTTTCCCTGCCGCACTCCTTTGCTGATCTTGGTGACATGGTGTTTTCCTGCCGCACTCCCTTCCTGCTCCTGGTGACACTGTGTCTCCCTGCTGCACTCCCTTGCTGCTCCTGGTGACATGGTGTCTCCCAGTTGCACTCCCTTGCTGCTCCTGGTGACATGGTGTCTCCCAGTTGCACTCCCTTGCTGATCCTTGTGACAGTGTCTCCCTGCTGCACTCCCTTGCTGATCCTTGTGACAGTGTCTCCCTGCTGCACTCCCTTGCTGAACCTTGTGACATGGTGTCTCCCTGCCGCACTCCCTTGCTGATCCTGGTGACACGGATTCTGATGTTTTTTTTTTAATCGGTGAGTCTTGATTCAAATCTAAGAAGTTGATGGTAAAAATCAGTGAGAGCTGCACTTGTCGGGAATAGGAAGTGCTTGGGCGGCCATATTTGATGTCTTCAGGAAACTGTGTGCAACTCAAAAATGAAGGCTTTACATTAAATAAAGAAAACACAATATGGTACAGATAGGTCTGCCCATTTAAAGCAAATTCAGTACTGCTAAGTTATATTATTTTCTGCTGGAGAACAGGACACCGCACTGTGTGTAGCTGTGTGAACTTTGCCACCATAGACAAAAATGGCGGCTGACAGGAAGTAGTCAGCTAGCCATTTTGTTATGGGCTGTGATGTTGCTTCTTAACAAATGGTAAATGCCATCCTTCCTAAAAGCTCTATATCTAGGGAGCTGGGGCGTTCTACCTATTTAACGGTCACTATAACCCTTCTTCAGACGTTCTCCAGTCCTGGTGTCCCTAAAGAGGGGAAGCATTTGGGGGATATTTGCTTTGAAGGTTTATTCCCTTGTGAGTGAAGTATATGCCTATATTCTCTATGCAATAACTCCTTCTGCTCGCCCACATCAGTGTCTCTCTCTTAGGGGGTTATTTATTAAACTGTGATAGAGCAATATCTCCCATATACTTCAATGGGGTTTTCTGTGGAGTAGTGCCTCGATCGGCACTATCTCAGTTTAATGAATGCCCCCCTGAGTCTCACAACAGAACAGCAAAGGTAGAGAACCTGTAGATCTTCCTGTCTTCCACAGGTCCCTAAACCGGCTGTATTCACCCAATGAGCATGTCATGCACTGGAAGCTACAGACAAGGATTCTGGGTAGTGACATGTAAATGAGCACACAAGCCATGCCCCTTTACCTTCCCATCCATTTTTACATGGACTCCCTTCCACGTTGTCCTGCTGCATTGCCCAGCTTGCACGGCAGAGGTGAGCTGTGTATCCCACACTTACGTGTCATATTGTGATGCGATCCCGCAGTTTGCTCGGTGGTTGCTGTAGAACCGATTCTCCAGGTCCAATTTGGTCTCTCCGATCAAGTCATCAGAACCCACCAGGTCGTGATCAAACACCGAGATCAGGATTTCCGACTCCACCGGGAATGATATAGTCAGTTCAAAGACCCTGCGGAACGGGAACAGAAAGTGTGGTCTGATTGCTAAGGAAGATGTTATCTTAGTAGGATAACAAAGAGGATTAGGTTAAAAATATATATCTACCGTCTAATTCAGTGGTTTTCAACCTTTGTTTGGTTAAGGAACCCTAGAATTAGATTGTGAAATTTTGGGGAACCCCAACCCTCAGTAACCCCCCCCCCTCACCCCATCCAACTCTCCCTCCCGTCCGTCCCTCTCTCCCCCATTCGTCTATCTCTCTTCCCCCCTCCCTTACACACTCTCCCTCTCAACCTTACACTCTCTCGCTTGCCCCCTTAAGCTCTCTCTCTCCCTCCACCATACGCTCTACCCCCATTACGCCCTCCCCCTTATGCTCTCTCCTTCATTCTCTACCTCTCTTCCCCCTTACACTTCCTCTCTTCTCCCCTCACTCTCCCCCTCTCTCTTCTCCCATTACACTCTCCCCCTCTCTTCTCCCCTTACACTCTCCCCCTCACATTCTCACTCTCTCTTGCCCCCTTGCACTCTCCCCCTCTCTCTTGCCTCTTTACGCTCTCCCCCTCTCTTCTGCCCTTCCACTCTCCCCCTCTCTTTCCCCCTTCCACTCTCCCCCTCTCTTCTGCCCTTACACTCTCTTCCCCCTCTAGCCCCCTTCCACCCCCCCCCCACTCCACACACACCTCCATTGGTCTAATCTATTGAGTTGAGCCTGTTATCGTCTAATTGGGTTAGATACTCATCCTACAGCCGAATGCTGAACAATGTTCTGCCGACATTGAAGTTATTCAGTATATCCCTGCATACCTGTGCTTTATTCAAAAAACAAACTTTTCCTAAATGTATCTGATGTATGTATCTGCCATCACAGGATCCATTGTAGTAACTTGCACATTACTGTGAGAAAAGCTTTTCCTGCTGCTGGTGACATCTTCTTTCCTCTGTCAGTTTTGCTTTGCGCGGGATGCACATTTTTTTTTATATTGACTTGGTGAGAGAGGATGAAGAGAGGAGGAAGGGTGGGGGGGGGGGTGAGAGAATGAAGGGGCGTGAGAGAGGATAGAGGAGAGGTGAGAGAGGATGAAGGGGAGTGAGAGGATGAAGAGAGGATGAAGGGGCGTGAGAGAGGATAAAGGAGGGGTGAGAGAGGATGAAGGGGTGAGAGGATGAAGAGAGGATGAAGGGGTGAGAGAGGAAGAAGGGGGTGAGAGGATGAAGGGGGGTGAGAGAGGATGAAGAGAGGATGAAGGGGTGAGAGGATAGAGGAGGGGTGAGAGAGGATGAAGGGGGGGGTAAGAGGATGAAGGGGCATGAGACAGAATGAAGCGGTGAGAGGATAGAGGAGGGGTGAGAGAGGATGAAGAGATGATTAAGGGGCATGAGAGAGAATGAAGGGGGTGAGAGAGAATGAAGGGGGTGAGAGAGGATGAAGCGGGTGAGAGAGGATGAAGGGGGTGAGAGAGGATAGAGGAGGGGTGAGAAAGGATAGAGGAGGGGTGAGAGAGGATGAAGGGGGTGAGAGAGGATGAAGGGGGTGAGAGAGGATGAAGGGGGTGAGAGAATGAAGAGGGTGAGAGAGGATGAAGGGGGTGAGAGAGGATGAAGGGGCATGAGAGAGGATGAAGGGGCATGGGAGAGGATGAAGGGGCATGAGAGAGGATGAAGGGGCATGAGAGAGGATGAAGGGGCATGAGAGAGGATGAAGGGGCATGAGAGAGAATGAAGGGGGTGAGAGAGGATGAAGGGGGTGAGGGAGGATGAAGGGGGTGAGAGAGGATGAAGGGGAGTGAGAGAGGATGAAGGGGCTGAGAGAGGATGAAGGGGCTGAGAGAGGATGAAGGGGAGTGAGAGAGGATGAAGGGGCTGAGAGAGGATGAAGGGGCTGAGAGAGGATGAAGGGGATGAGAGAGGATGAAGGGGGTGAGAGGATGAAGGGGCTGAGAGAGGATGAAGGGGCTGAGAGAGGATGAAGGGGGTGAGAGAGGATAGAGGAGGGGTGAGAGAGGATGAAGGGGGTGAGAGAGGATGAAAGGGGTGAGAGGATAGAGGAGGGGTGAGAGGATGAAGGGGTGTGAGAGAGGATGAAGGGGCTGAGAGAGGATGAAGGGGGTTGAGAGATGATGAAGGGGGTGAGAGATGATGAAGGGGGTGAGAGATGTTGAAGGGAGGTGAGAGGATGAAGGGGGTGAGAGAGGATGAAGGGGATGAGAGAGGATAAAGGGGGGTGAGAGATGATGAAGGGGGTGAGAGATGATGAAGGGGGTGAGAGATGTTGAAGGGAGGTGAGAGGATGAAGGGGGTGAGAGAGGATGAAGAGGATGAGAGAGGATGAATGGGGGTGAGAGAGGATAGAGGAGGGGTGAGAGAGGATAGAGGAGGGGTGAGAGGATGAAGGGGGGTGAGAGAGGATAGAGGAGGGGTGAGAGGATGAAGGGGGATGAGAGAGGATAGAGGAGGAGTGAGAGAGGATGAAGGGGGGTGAGAAAGGATGAAGGGGTGAGAGGATGAAGGGGGGTGAAAGGATGAAGGGGGTGAGAGATGATGAAGGTGGGGTGAGAGAGGATGAATGGGGGTGAGAATGAATGGGGGTAAGAAAGGATGAAGGGGGTGAGAGAGGATAAAGGGGGGTGAGAGAGGATGAAGGGGGGTGAGAGAGGATGAAGGGGGGTAAGAGAGGATTAAGGGGGTGAGAGAGGATGAAGGGGGGTAAGAGGATGAAGGGGGTAAGAGAGGATTAAGGGGTGAGAAAGGATGAAGGGGTGAGAGGATGAAGGGGGGGTGAGAGGATGAAGGGGTGAGAGGATGAAGGGGGGTGAGAGGATGAAGGGGGTGAGGATGAAGGGGGGTGAGAGAGGATGAAGGAAGGTGATAGGATAAAGGGTGGGGTAAGAGAGGATCAAAGGGGGGGTGAGAGTGGACCACCAAATACCCTTGCCCCGATCCTGGATGTGGGGGGGTGGGGGGGTTGCTGCCTGTAAGTGGTTACGTGTCTGTTTTTCTCGGTATGACTTATTTTCTTCTTTGTGTCTATATTTATCTATATTAATACTGCAGGAGCGGCCAACTCCAGTCCTCAAGGGCCCCCAACAGATCAGGTTTTCAGGATATCCCTGCTTCAGCACAGGTGGTGCAGTCATTGACTGAGCCACTTGTGCTGAAGCAGGTAT
Organism: Ascaphus truei; assembly: GCF_040206685.1. Lineage (NCBI taxonomy): Eukaryota > Metazoa > Chordata > Amphibia > Anura > Ascaphidae > Ascaphus > Ascaphus truei. The sequence goes on from NC_134497.1 coordinate 48,251,594, forward strand.
ATCCTGAAAACCTGACCAGCTGGTGGCCCTTGAGGAGGGGAGTTGGCCGCCCCTCTTATAATGAGCAGAGAGCTGGGAACACACTGATTATATCCCAGCGTTTGTGCATACAGACATACTGCGCCTAGGGGTGATGTGTTTGTTCTTGTTAGTACGGGCAGTATAGGATTGGGTGTACATACTGCGCCTAGGTGTGATGTGTTTGTTCTTGTTAGTACGGGCAGTATAGGATTGGGTGTACATACTGCGCCTAGGGGTGATGTGTTTGTTCTTGTTAGTACGGGCAGTATAGGATTGGGTGTACATACTGCGCCTAGGGGTGATGTGTTTGTTCTTGTTAGTACGGGCAGTATAGGATTGGGTGTACATACTGCGCCTAGGGGTGATGTTGTGTTTGTTCTTGTTAGTACGGGCAGTATAGGATTGGGTGTACATACTGCGCCTAGGGGTGATGTATTTGTTCTTGTTAGTACGGGCAGTATAGGATTGGGTGTACATACTGCGCCTAGGGGTGATGTTGTGTTTGTTCTTGTTAGTACGGGCAGTATAGGATTGGGTGTACATACTGCGCCTAGGGGTGATGTTGTGTTTGTTCTTGTTAGTACGGGCAGTATAGGATTGGGTGTACATACTGCGCCTAGGGGTGATGTGTTTGTTCTTGTTAGTACGGGCAGTATAGGATTGGGTGTACATACTGCGCCTAGGGGTGATGTGTTTGTTCTTGTTAGTACGGGCAGTATAGAATTGGGTGTACATACTGCGCCTAGGGGTGATGTGTTTGTTCTTGTTAGTACGGGCAGTATAGGATTGGGTGTACATACTGCGCCTAGGGGTGATGTGTTTGTTCTTGTTAGTACGGGCAGTATAGGATTGGGTGTACATACTGCGCCTAGGGGTGATGTGTTTGTTCTTGTTAGTACGGGCAGTATAGGATTGGGTGTACATACTGCGCCTAGGGCTGATGTGTTTGTTCTTGTTAGTACGGGCAGTATAGGATTGGGTGTACATACTGCGCCTAGGGGTGATGTGTTTGTTCTTGTTAGTACGGGCAGTATAGGATTGGGTGTACATACTGCGCCTAGGGGTGATGTTGTGTTTGTTCTTGTTAGTATGGGCAGTATAGGATTGGGTGTACATACTGCGCCTAGGGATGATGTGTTTGTTCTTGTTAGTACGGGCAGTATAGGATTGGGTGTACATACTGCGCCTAGGGGTGATGTGTTTGTTCTTTTTAGTACGGGCAGTATAGGATTGGGTGTACATACTGCGCCTAGGGGTGATGTGTTTGTTCTTGTTAGTACGGGCAGTATAGGATTGGGTGTACATACTGCGCCTAGGGGTGATGTTGTGTTTGTTCTTGTTAGTACGGGCAGTATAGGATTGGGTGTACATACTGCGCCTAGGGCTGATGTTGTGTTTGTTCTTGTTAGTACGGGCAGTATAGGATTGGGTGTACATACTGTACCTAGGGGTGATGTGTTTGTTCTTGTTAGTACGGGCAGTATAGGATTGGGTGTACATATTGCGCCTAGGGGTGATGTTGTGTTTGTTCTTGTTAGTACGGGCAGTATAGGATTGGGTGTACATACTGCGCCTAGGGGTGATGTTGTGTTTGTTCTTGTTAGTACGGGCAGTATAGGATTGGGTGTACATACTGCGCCTAGGGGTGATGTATTTGTTCTTGTTAGTACGGGCAGTATAGGATTGGGTGTACATACTGCGCCTAGGGGTGATGTATTTGTTCTTGTTGGTACGGGCAGTATAGGATTGGGTGTACATACTGCGCCTAGGGGTGATGTGTTTGTTCTTGTTAGTACGGGCAGTATAGGATTGGGTGTACATACTGCGCCTAGGGGTGATGTGTTTGTTCTTGTTAGTACAGGCAGTATAGGATTGGGTGTACATACTGCGCCTAGGGGTGATGTTGGATTTGTTCTTGTTAGTACGGGCAGTATAGGATTGGGTGTACATACTGCGCCTAGGGGTGATGTTGTGTTTGTTCTTGTTAGTACGGGCAGTATAGGATTGGGTGTACATACTGCGCCTAGGGGTGATGTGTTTGTTCTTGTTAGTACGGGCAGTATAGGATTGGGTGTACATACTGCGCCTAGGGGTGATGTTGTGTTTGTTCTTGTTAGTATGGGCAGTATAGGATTGGGTGTACATACTGCGCCTAGGGGTGATGTATTTGTTCTTGTTAGTACGGGCAGTATAGGATTGGGTATACATACTGCGCCTAGGGGTGATGTTGTGTTTGTTCTTGTTAGTATGGGCAGTATAGGATTGGGTGTACATACTGCGCCTAGGGGTGATGTGTTTGTTCTTGTTAGTACGGGCAGTATAGGATTGGGTGTACATACTGCGCCTAGGGGTGATGTTGTGTTTGTTCTTGTTAGTACTGGCAGTATAGGATTGGGTGTACATATTGCGCCTAGGGGTGATGTTGTGTTTGTTCTTGTTAGTACGGACAGTATAGGATTGGGTGTACATACTGCGCCTAGGGGTGATGTTGTGTTTGTTCTTGTTAGTACGGGCAGTATAGGATTGGGTGTACATACTGCGCCTAGGGGTGATGTTGTGTTTGTTCTTGTTAGTACGGGCAGTATAGGATTGGGTGTACATACTGCGCCTAGGGGTGATGTATTTGTTCTTGTTAGTACGGGCAGTATAGGATTGGGTGTACATACTGCGCCTAGGTGTGATGTTGTGTTTGTTCTTGTTAGTACGGGCAGTATAGGATTGGGTGTACATACTGCGCCTAGGGGTGATGTATTTGTTCTTGTTGGTACGGGCAGTATAGGATTGGGTGTACATACTGCGCCTAGGGGTGATGTGTTTGTTCTTGTTAGTACGGGCAGTATAGGATTGGGTGTACATACTGCGCCTAGGGGTGATGTTGTGTTTGTTCTTGTTGGTACGGGCAGTATAGGATTGGGTGTACATACTGCGCCTAGGGGTGATGTTGTGTTTGTTCTTGTTAGTACGGGCAGTATAGGATTGGGTGTACATACTGCGCCTAGGGGTGATGTTGTGTTTGTTCTTGTTAGTACGGGCTGTATAGGATTGGGTGTACATACTGCGCCTAGGGGTGATGTTGTGTTTGTTCTTGTTAGTACGGGCAGTATAGGATTGGGTGTACATACTGCGCCTAGGGGTGATGTGTTTGTTCTTGTTAGTACGGGCAGTATAGGATTGGGTGTACATACTGCACCTAGGGGTGATGTGTTTGTTCTTGTTAGTACGGGCAGTATAGGATTGGGTGTACATACTGCACCTAGGGGTGATGTGTTTGTTCTTGTTAGTACGGGCAGTATAGGATTGGGTGTACATACTTTTAGACACAAAAAGGGTTATATATTAAACTTGGATTCTGCCGATAAAGGCAACAAATTACAGAAACCCCTAAATCAATGTAAGCTTCCGTGCTATAGGCACAGCAGATGCTAATGCCAATTATTGACTATGGAGACATCGTATACGGCTCGGCACCTCAATCCCACCTTAGCAAACTTGACACCCTTACAATTCAATTTGTCGTTTTGTTCTCCAATGCAACTACAACACACATCACCACACATCACTGCGAAATGCTCAAAGAACTAGATTGGTCATCACTCGAGTCTAGGCGCAAAGTTCACCTTTCCTGTCTTGCCTTCAAATTCTTCATGGGCAAACTACCCAGCTACCTGAACAAGCTCCTCACCCCTACCACATGCAGCACTTATCACCTGAGATCTGACTCCAAAAGACTGTTATTGGTCCCAAGATTCAGCAAAGTATCCGGCCGTTCCTCCTTCTCTTACCGTGCACACCAAAACTGGAACAACCTACCAAAGACTCTCACATCCACCACCAGCTTAAGTTCTTTCAAATCTAAGGCTGTCTCACATTTTCACCTGGTCTGTAACTGTTACATACGCCCATAATATATATTATCTCAAACTGTGCATGCAATGTATTGTATATAATGTATACCCTGTTCATTTATGTAACTGTATTTGTAACCATGTATTATTTGTCATATTAACTATGCCCAGGACATACTTGAAAACGAGAGGTAACTCTCAATGTATTACTTCCTGGTAAAATATTTTATAAATAAATAAATAAATAGTGCCCCGATGTGCACCCCAATGACTGCCCTGAAGAACTTACAATGTTGGAGTATTTGCTGATTTGCAGAGACACAAAGTGACTTGACCTAAGGCCAGGTCCCCGCATGCTACTGCAGCGCCCACTGAGAGCAGGACTCGCGACGGAGCACTAGGCCACGCCCCCCGCGGTTCAGCCAATGAGGGCGAACCTGCCGGGTGACATCATGGCCACGCCCGTGTCACTCCCCCGCCTCGGCCCCCTACGTCTCTCTTCCTGCAGCTCACTGCAGACCGGGGAATCGGGCGCGCGTGCAGCGGAGGCACTGGGGCCTCAGCCTAAGATGTTGCCACTGGGATTTAAACTGTATCTGCTTTAAAAACAGGGGCATTACTGCTACTGTGCATCGGCTCTCAGGATAATGTAGGTGCTGGTCAGGTTAATGTAAAACAGGGTGGGGAGCTCCATCTTGTGGCCAATGTAAGGAATCACAGTTTAAATTCAGAGGATACTGCAGTTTCTCCTCTAGATCAGTGTCCCCCCCAGTTTATTACCCTGCGCTCCCCTGCTAGACAATATTAGTCCCGCGAACCCCTAATTAATAAATATTATTGCTCCTCATCAGACCTCGTTAACAAAACTGTGCGACCAATCCCAGTCAGTATAGTGTTCAGAGCTTGTAGAGGAAAGACACCAAACCGCCCCTCAGGGTGTGCAGGCAGCTGTTACTCACTGCAGGAGTTTCCTAAGTCACACCCCACAATACCTTGCTGCTGTAGATGCAAAGCATTGTGGGGAACAGCTTTGAAAGCTCCTGCTGGAAGTGACAGCAATACCCCCACACCCCCCGCCCAGTTTGGGCCTTCTAAGTGTGCAGTCCCCGTAGGACCCCACTATACTGCCTGATTATTTCGACAAGCCCCTTGGAGACACCTCACGCACCCCCTGTTGGGAATCACTGCTCTAGAGGGAAACACGGAGTGTTGATGTTGTGAGATGCAGCAGTGGAAAGAAGTTAAACCTGTACTGAAGCAGAGATAACGAGAGCAGCTAGAAAGTGCAGAGGAGACAGGAAGAGGGAGATTGAGAGAAGCATGGGGCGGGATTCACTCCGTATCGCGCTCCGATCCGGCGGTAACTGCCACTGACTTGGAACAAGCCTAAGGCCGGATCGGGTGTGATTCCTCGCATCGACTCTCAGTGAATGCCCCCAGGGTGCTAAGGGGTTAAGGGAAGAGGAGAGCTGAGCAAGCGGGAGAAGCTGAGGGAAAGAGACCGGAGGGGAGGAATAGGAAGAGGGAAAGGGAGTGAGGAAGTGAGGGGGTGAGAGGAAGAGAGAGGGTAAGATCGAGAGGAGGTGAGAGGAGAAGAGGGGGTGAGAGCGAGAGGGGGTGAGAGCGAGAGGGGGTGACAGGAAGAAGAGGGGGTGAGAGCGAGAGGGGGTGAGAGGAAGAAGAGGGGGTGAGAGCGAGAGGGGGTGAGAGGAAGACAGGAATTGCTCTTGACATCCTACCTCAAATGTAATGAACTGTAATGAACCACTAACTTTAAAGTTGTTAACCCACCCTGATGAGGGTCACTTTATAGCCTTGATTAGTTGGATGTGAAAAGTACAAAGAGTGGGTTTATTGTATGTTAACACCTATCTGCAGGTAGAGACAGATAAGGGCAGTGTCTGGAGGTGGGTGTAAAATATAGCCCCTGTGACAACTGTTCTGTACACAGAAGACCGAGCTTCACAGCATTTCTCGGCAGCGGGTGTATGGATGGCCAGGGGCCTGGCTGCAAAAGGTATCAAACTGAGTGACCTTATTAAATATGAGAATATCATGAGACGTCCTCTGCCGAACATGATAAAAATTACATGTGGGTATCCGTGGAACCGAGTCGCACATAATGATTACAGACACGTGAGATCTAGCAGGTACTAAGAGACAGATATTAATATTTCTCTTAATTTTAGGATTACCCTGTTATATTTAGTCTCATTGTGTCTGCCATGAGTGCCTGAATGTATTGATGTGTCTCATGTGTGAGTATTACAGAAGTGAAGTTATGAGTACATTTAGATATGGAAAAGTAGTTTTAACCGTCCTTTGGGGGAGGTGTTTTACTCTGTTATAAGACTGTCAATCTCACCACTGATTTAAGACAGGGACGGGGTTTAGGTTGTGTTCCATGGGAAGAATTGTATTTAAGTCTGAGCAAGTATTATGAAAAGGAGATGTCCACAGAGGAGTATTTGAGACCAGATACGGGATATTTCATTGTTTCTTACCAGTGACCTCTCTGGGGAATATCTATGTCATTTGGCAAAGTGTAGATTTTCTTTTCTATTTATCATTTTATTTTAAGAAGCTGTTTCGCCTTATATTGTAACTGTATATTTATTTTGTAATACCTTTTCTGTAACCTAAGCACTGTATTTTTATGTATATTAAAATAGTTAATAAGTAATGCTTTGGGCTCTGAATGAACTGATTGCACACTCTGGGGAGAATTATTACGATTCCGACACATTTAGCTACAACTGATTTTTTGTGTTAAAGTGCATCATTTTTCTATAATAAGGACATGAGGCCCTGGCAAATATTTTAGTCTGGGATCTTTTATCATATTTGCACACCCTCAGGTGGTGGCAGTGGATAGTTATGATGTGTAATTGAGTAGGGGTTAATATTAACTCGCTGGTCCCTTGCAGAGGATAAAGGGGGGTTGGCTAGAGTAGCCATGTGTATTAACCCTGGTTGCATGTCAAAGTCACGTGCTCACTTGTGTGCTGTTCGTGGCGGTGGTATATTGGGGCGGCTTTAGGAAAGATACAACTCATTTGAGGGACCTTTGCGGGGTGAAGAGTGGGGCAGCTTGCGGATTATGTATTGATCCTTGATCCTGTAGAGGAGATATTGTCCATTTGACGGACCTTTGCGGAGGTGAAGAGTGGGTGCGTTTACGAGCGCCAGTATTAACCCTTGTCCCATATGCAGGTTGCGTGTTAGTAGGGTGTTGTACGTGACAGCGTCTAAGAGGCGATATGATAACTATATACAAATATATTCGGGGACAGTACAAGGAGCTTTGAAAAGAACTATTCATCCCACGGGCAGTACAAAGGATCATCCCTTAAGGTTGAAGGAAAGGAGATTTCACCAGCAACAAAGAAAAGGGTTCTTTACAGTAAGGACAGTTACAATATGGGACTCATTACCCATGGAGACCGTGATGGCAGATACAATAAATATATTAAAAAAAGATTGGACATCTTTTTAGAAAAGAAAGGTATACAGGTATATACCAAATAAGCACAAACATGGGAAGGATGTTGACCCGGGGAGGAATCTGATGGAGTCAGGAAGGAATTTATTCCCCCCCCTTATGAGATATTATTAGATGATATATCACTGGGGTTTTTGTTTGCTTCCTCTGGAAAAAAATACGTAAGTACAAATATAGGGTAAAATATCTGTCGTCTAAATTTTGCATAGGTTGAACTTGATGGATGTATGTCTTTTTTAAACCTCATCTACTATTTAACTGAGTGTCACGGGAGACCAGTACTTTTACACCGAAACCACTGGGATCACCGGCACCAGACAAGACAAATTTGTTGAATAAAATTAGGTTTATTCTGGCACGCCAGCAGACAAAACAAAGATGTAAAAAACAAGATACAATACGAACTGGAGGCCTGGGGAGTAGACTCTAGCCTCGCTAGGTGCAGGGTCCTGCTTCCAGAAGGCTTGCCCTGTCCGCTTCTCGTCCAGGATATCAGAGTGCTGATCACACAGCAGAGCCTCTGATATGTATCTCCAGCTGGTCACTGTAAAGATCCAAACTCCTTCACAGACTGTCTCTCAGTCTCTCTGTCTCTCAGATGCTCTTAGGTGCTCTCCACACTCCTTCCCAGGGTATCTCTCTCAGATGGTCTTCTGAGGGAATCTCCACACTCCTTCCCAGAGTGTCTCTCCCTGTGTTAGCCTCTCTGAGAGAATCTGAATTCTCTGATCAGCAGCACCCCTTATATATCACTCTGTCGCTATCCTTTAACATGGGAGGGGGGATGCTGGCCAATCAGAGCAAATCTGATTGTCCAGTCTTTCACACTCACCAAATGTCTGTAACACCTCCACGCTCCCAACCATTGTCTCAATACACATGCAAATCACATTACAAGACTGCTATCTAAGAAATGAGTACATACAGTCACATAATCCAATCAACACTTTACAGGGCTGACTCCCAAATTACATCACAGTGCTTACCCATAGATCACAAAACACTTTACCTCATATTGCTTGCTCAACTAGACTTGGGGATTGCGTTAACAGGGAATAAAGTGCTTTGGAATACATTCTCATATAGATAGTGCATTATACATTCCCTGTTCTCCCCAAGATATTAAATACATTTGGTTGAAATAAGCCTTACATAGGTGGCCAAGTTACATGGATTTTAGGGGTAGCTAGCTGGGCTTCATCCTAGTTTTGTGATGCCAGCTACCCCTACCGTCATCTCCCCCCTCAAGAAGAAGGCTCTGGGGTAGTCATCCCATCAGGTAGCTCCACAAGCCTGGAAGTCCTTGAGGTGCATTGGTCGTTGGGTATGTCCAGCCGGGAGAGACCATCTGCGCTGCTGTGCTCGCTGTCCTTCGCAAAATCCAAGTTCTGAAGGGCACGGCTCCAGGTTAACCAGGAGTCAGTCTTCCCGGGCATCCTCCACAACCAATTTAGGGGGTTGTGCTCCACGAGCCCGCATAGGGCTTCCCACATACATAGGGTTGCCAGCGCTCCTGAGCCCAAGCAGTGGCCAGGAACACTGGCAGAGCCTGTAACACTGCCCCGCACTATGGGGATCAGGTTGCCAGCACCTCGAGCCGCCTCTTGGTCACCTCAGTCAGGTGTCTGTCTTGGACGCTACCCTGGCTCTCCCCTCTCCTTTGGTAGCCCTGTGTCTCATCTATCATCTTCTCCATACTCTGTTCCCGTTCCGCCGAGACCCGGTACGCGGTCCGGTGGAGGGATCTGTGATCCCCTGTGTTGACCGGGCAATCAGGTGGATGAGTCCTGCCCGGCTTCTCAAGAACCAGGACCCGCTCTCTCCACTACCTCTTGCCTTTGCTCCCACTGGGGAGCTGCGAGCTGGGGACCTATCCTCCCCTGCTCCACTGAACCTTTCTGCCTAGCCTCTCCTAGGACATCGGGGAGAGCCTGGCTCTCCCGATTTCCCAGCGGCGAGCTGTATACAGCCAACACCGCTGACCTACTCACAGCCTTGTGCTGTAAGGGCTTAAATACCACTGTGACAGTCTCTGCAGAGCACTAACACTGTCCCCCGGCCTGCCTACCTGCTGGCAGACATCCCAGATGCGGCCAAACGCCAATACCTCATGGGATGCCTCCAGCCTGCAGAATGTTTGCACTAGCCGGGCACTGGTGCGAGCGACCCCTTGAAGCCCAGTCAGCAGGATTTCCTTAGTCCCCTGCAAGCTCTGTTCCCCACCCACCCAGGGACTCAGTAATTGGCCCCTCTCTGTCCCCATCTGGCCGGAGCAACCAGGGCTGGTTCCCAGTATATAAGCACACAGGGTCCAGGGAACTGATCAGGCATGGTCTTGGAGGCAGACTCGGCCGCCCGAGGTCTCGTACCCTCCAGATCAGTGTCTGCCTGCACCCTCTCCCGGGACCGCTCACTGGGCTCCGGCCGTTCGCCCTAAGTCAGTTTGTCAGGGGAATAGTTGGCAGGGATGTCAGGACAGAGGTTAGGCTTGGTCAGGCTTACCTTCCTGGTCTCCTTGGTGACCCTGGAACATGATGGCTCCAAATGCAGGGGAGCTGTAATCACTGCTGTTAGCTCCAAAAGCTGGGGAGCATGAAACACTGTGATGGATGCCAGCCCCAAAGGCACCACCGCATGGGCAACTGCCCGACTTTGGCTCCCTGTGACTGGGGTCACAGGAGAATCCTCTCCCAGTAGCTTCACCAGCATCCCCGTCCGTGGGAGCCGTTGCTCTGGACAGACCATTTCAGGCTTCCCCAGAGGTACCGTAGTGCTGGAGTCCCCCAAGCCAACCACCTGCCGATTGCCTGGGACCCCTGTATGCAAAAATCTTCCATGGACCGCTTGGTCCTCCAGCCTCATGGCTGCACTCTGCTGCTGGCCATCAAGACGCATCTCTGCGCCACTAGTAGCTACTGGAGGGACCGCTGCCTGGGTCCTCTGCTTCTCCGACTGCACAGCTGCTGTCTGTTCCTTTGCTGGGGCTAGCCTCTCGTAGGCTGTCAGCCCTGTAGCTGGGGCACGTTGCCCCGGATTGGGGTTACTCGAGCAGGATACTTTGGGGCATGCCATCCTCGGATGGTCAGTCCGTTTTCCAAGGGAGAACTGGCCCTCGTGGGCATCTTCTGCCATCTTGGCGGCCAAGAAGCAAGGCACCCGCGTGGTGCCGTCCTCAGCCAGCACAGTCAATCTCATGGAGGCAGGTTCGCCGGCAATGTCTCACTCGACCTCAGCCTCTCTGGCTCCTGGCTGACTCCAGCACGGCTTGGTGGCTTGGCAAGAGTCAGCTACTGGAAGCGCTCGGCTCACCAGCACTGCACCTGGGTTTAGGACCCGCTTCTCGGGTTGTGGCAGTGGTAATCAAATTTGTGCAGGTCCTGCAGGACCTCTCAGTATGTGGACAATGTGCCAGTGAAAGATTATCGGGCTGTGAGTGCACGGGCACACAGTACTCTGCCATCTTGGCGGCTGTGAGGCAAGGCACCGCTTGGGGCCATACTTGACCAGCAAGGTAACCTTCACACACTTGTAATCGTCGGCAAACTCTTGGTCGATCCTTCGGTAGACCGCCTACCCTCTCTCGCTCAGTGTGGGGATGAGGTATGTCAGCCACTCTGACTCAGGTACCTGGAGCATCGAGCATTGGCTCTCGAATGCCCACAGGAAATACTCTATTGCATCGGTGCCATCCCCCAATTTAGCGAAGTTTGGGAGCGGCACCTTGGCACAGGGAAAGTCAGCTACCGGGAGAACTTGGCTCAGCTGCACTTTTGCGGGGGTTACGACCCGCTTCTCGGGCTGCGCCAGCAGTAATCGAACTGGCGCAGGTCCTGCAGGACCTCTCAGTACGTGGACAATGTGTTAGCGAAAGTCCTCGGTTGTGTCTTGACCATACACTGCAAGCAAATCCGCACAAACACTGTCCGTATCAGCGTACTCAGCCAAGCCGGTCTCGTACCACTCAAGGTCCTCCACAAGGTCCATTGTACCTCGGCCGTAACTCGGCAGCCCATATCTTGCACACTGGGCAACTAACGATTGCCAGTCCCAGGAAGAATAATGTCCTCCTGGACCAGCCATCTTCAGATTCCCACAAACTAATATAAATGTGATTGAATAGTAAAATATCAGGTTTGTGCAACGTTGTCTGGAACAACTTGTCCTGCGGTCTTGAAAATTCAAGACCGTCTTTGAGCTGTGATTTCCCGCAAGAAATCCCAACACAAAGCCTAGTGATCCCACCTCTGCCACCAGAAAAAGCCAGTCTTTTTTAAACCTCATCTACTATGTAACTGAGTGTCACGGGAGACCAATACTTTTACACCAAAACCACTAGGATCACTAGCACCAGACAGGACAAAGTTGTTGAATAAAATTAGGTTTATTCTGGCACACCAGCAGACAAAACAAAGATGCACAAAACAAGATACAATACCAACTGGGGGCCTGGGGAGTAGACTCTAGCCTCTCTAGGTGCAGGGTCCTGCTTCAAGAAGTCTTGTCCTGTCCGCTTCTTGTCCAGGATATCAGAGGGCTGATCACACAGCAGAGCCTCTGACATGTATCTCCAGCTGGTCACTGTAAAGATTCAAACTCCTTAACAGAATGTCTCTCAGTCTCTCAGATGCTCTGAGATGCTCTCCACACTCCTTCCCAGAGTGTTTCTCTCAGATGGTCCTCTGAGGGAATCTTCACACTCCATCCCAGAGTGTCTCTCCCTCTGTTAGCCTCTTAGATGGTCCTCTGCGTTAATATCCACACTCCTTCCCAGAGTGTCTCTCCCTCTGTTAGTCTCTCTGAGGGAATCTGAATTCTCTGATCAGCAGCACCGCTTATATATCACTCTATGGCTATTCTTTAACATGGGAGGGGGATGCTGGCCAATCAGAGCAAACCTGATTGTGATGCCAGCTACCCCTACCGTCACACTGAGTAACTGAGTAACTGGAGATCTATTATGGATTCAAATATGTGCTACACGCCTCTCTGACTGCACCCTGGTAACTTCATCATTTTCAGGCAATTTATCAATTTTACGTATAAAATATGGTCCAAAATGGCCATTTTCAGATGACAATCCCCCTAAACAACCGTTTCGGACCATATAGAATTGACCCCAAATTGACCCCAAATTCTTTAAATGTCACCTACTCTCCAAACACTGGGTTCAGCTGTTTGGGGATGTATCTGTCTTTGCTGTTTTTCTCCTGTTCTCCCACTTTTACCACCACGTAAGGATCCGCCTTCCCGTTAGGATCAGCGGGGGACAAATTAGTTGCCTACAATACAAGAAGAAAAAAAGAAGAAACACACATTTAGGGCCATGTTTCCTACAGTAAGTTGTACGATTCCATGAGACACCTTCCATGCTGGAAGACACCACACCATTCAAGTTCATGGAGCCCAACAGGCCATTTTTACTAAACAATGTTACTGCATAAGACACCTTCCATGCTGGAAGAAACTGTAATGCCCATTCATTTGAATGGGCCGTAGAGAACCAAATTTACTACGCCATGTGGGAAGGTGACTATTTACTCACTTTGATGATATAAACTCTCACGAGCACTTTCACCGGCCGATTCCTGGGGACCCCCCGCATTATTTGGAATTCAGGGGTGGCCTCCTCCGCGGGATAAATGTAAAAAGACCCCTGGAGAAGATATTGAGACAAGAAAATGGTATTGCACGGTTTGGTCATCAACATCATCGTTACACCAAGTCTTCTCTCAACCCCCGAGCCCTGTAGGGAGGGAGAGAGGGAGAGAGAGCGAGAGAGAGAGCGAGAGAGAGAGCGAGAGAGAGAAGGAGAGAGAGAAAGAGAGAGAGAAGGAGAGAGAGAAGGAGAGAGAGAAGGAGAGAGAGAGAGGGGGGGAGAGAGAGGGGGAGAGAGAGAGGGGGAGAAAGAGAGAGGGGGGGGGGAGAGAAAGAGGGGGAGAGAGAGAGAGGGGGAGAGAGAGAGGGGGAGAGGAGGAGAGAGAGAGGGGGAGAGGGGGAGAGAGAGGGAGAGGGGGAGAGAGAGAGGGGGAGAGAGAGGGAGAGGGAGACGAGCTAGAACAAGAGGTTGTTCTCTGATGCTGGAGGGTGGGAGGCTCAGGGGAGACGTGAGGAAGTATGCCTTCATGAAAAGGGCGGTGGATTCACAAAATAGCCTCCCAACAGAGGTGGTAGGGGTTAATAAAGTAAGGGAATGCAAACTTGCTTGCGTTAGACATAAGGGTATCCTAAATATGGAGGAAAGCCATGGATCTAGTAGGGTTGGAAAATGGGCCAAGTGGTTCTTATCAGCTGCCAAATTCTATGTTTCTATGTTTATACTACTGTATTGTACGTCCCAGATGCAATAGTCTTTTAGCTTAAATATACCCTTCGTCTTCCTACGATACGGTGTACATTTCCTGAATTTCCATTGCTACCCCCTGTACCCAGACATAACGGGCCTGTGTTTACTTAGCGGTGAAATTCTCTAAGACATCTTTCCGGAAGACACCTTGCAGCACTGGACGAGTGAGCCGGACGGAAGGTGTCTTATGCGATAACACCGCTTAGTAAAAATGGGCCAGTCTGTTCTTTTCTTGCTTAAAGCTGCAGTTCAGATTTTTTTTTTATTATTTATTTTTTTAATTCAATAGTTTCATGTGAGCAATCTCTAATTACCTAAAGAACTGTATAGCTGCAGGTCAATTCGTTCTCCATGTATTGATCGGCGAAATTTGGTGAGATCTTTAGATATGGGATATGTTTTTCATCTGCTTCTGTCAGTCAGTGGAAGCTCATGAATATTCATGAGCACTCCTGCACTGACATGTGCTAGAGGGAGGGCAGGGCTGACAAAGGGGTGTGCCAGGGCTTGTGACAGGACATGAAGGGGCAGTGCCTTAGCAAATGCTTGTTAAAATAGAATACAAGAAAATTGGTCTTTCAAAGTTGTTTTTTTAAAAACAGAAAATGCTAAAAGTATTTTTTCTTACTACAGAACTGATTTATTACACACATGCAGGATATTGACTGAACTGCAGCTTTAAAAAGTATCAAACCCGTTATTATTTCCTTGTAGGATCCTCTAGCAGACTGAAAAAAAAGCTACTTGAGTCTTACATTTTTGTTATCCAAAGACAAAGATTTTCTTTTTACATTTTTATTTAATTTGTCGTTAAAGGTGAAAAAGCTGTAGCCCAGGGGTGAGCCAGCTCCAATCTTCAAAGACCCCCAACAGACCAGGTTTTCAGGACATCCCAGCTTCAGCACAGGTGGCTCACCAACAGACCAGGTATTAGGTACAGGGTCGGTTTAACCATTAGGCGAATTAATTGTGGGCAGCAGCGTGGGTGAAGGTGGTATTTGGCCCTAGGTGGGTGTTTAGGCCTCGCGGGTGGGGTTGCGGGTGGAGTTAACCCCTTCATTACCTAATGAAGGGGTTAACCCTCCCGCTACACCCGATAGGCCTAAACATCCATCCTTGGGCCAAATACCACCTTCACCCACCCGCTACTACCCCCTTCACCCAATCTCTCTACCCCCAATAAAGAAAAATAAACACAACTCTACTACCCCCCTCCTCTACCCCCAAAAATCCTCCCCCCTCCCCCCAACACATACAGTACAGTAATGGGCAACATTTATATGATCCAGATGTGGATAATAGCTTATTTGCCTATTCAAAATCAAACATTAGCCAGCCAGCATAAATAAAGTCAGCATACTGCAGGTCCATGTCCCCGTTGGCAGAAAGAGTACAAGAAAAAATACAATCTAATGGCCCCTAACCCCTTAATTACCTTAGCGATTAATAACTGTTATAGTAATTAAGGGGTTAACCACCATCCCCCGCTACCCTAACCGGTAGGCCTAACCACCCACCCCGGCGCTACTATACCCACCCTATACCCATTGATTGGCACAGTGGTACATCATGCCCATATAATATGGACATGATAAGCCACTATAGCAGTCAATGGTAAACTTAATAAAAATCATTAAAGCCAAAAATACACAATAATAAAAGAAATACACAAGCACCTAAACACCGCAACAATAAGGGGTATCATGCCTTGCTTGCTAATGCAAGAAGCCTGACAGATAAAATGGGGGAGCTTGAATTAATAGCTGCAAGGGAGCAGTATGATATCATAGGCATTACTGAAACATGGTGGGATGAAACTCATGACTGGACAGTTAATTTAGAGGGTTATTCCCTTTTTCGGAAGGATCGAACAAATAGAAGGGGAGGTGGAGTATGTTTATATGTTAAACCGGATCTAAAACCTATTATAAGGGATGATGTCTATGAAGGGAATGATGAAAATGTAGAGACTTTGTGGATAGAAATTAGCAGTGGAGGTAAACGTATAAAGAAAATGTTTGCGGGAATATGCTATAAACCACCAAATATCTGTGAGATTGAGGAAGCTAAAATACTTTTGTAAATGGAGAAGGTATCAAAACTGGGTCATGTTTGCATAATGGGGGATTTTAATTATCTAGACATAGATTGAGGCAATGAGATTAGCATTACAACAAAAGGAAGTGCTCAGGAGCACTCCTCTGTGAAACTTATATGCTTATATATATGTTGTGGGTATTTTGGGGGTTCAATATGAGCTTGTAGGTGTTCTGAATGTTTTATAATTCTTGTTCAGCTAGTCTTGGCTGATTGGAGGGTGGCAACCTCCTACCTAATTGAAGCTCACTCCCTCCCACATTTAAATGGTTAAAAGCTCACTCCATGGCATCTCCAACTATCAGGGGAACTTGCCTGCATGCAGTGTGATTGTGACAAATCTATTACAGAGTGCTTTTCCTGGTAATGTACAGGTTAATAAAAGCTTCAATCAGACTTAGAACTTTTGCAACTCATATTGACAGATTAATTATATATCATTCTTCCTGGCAATGCACAGGTTATTAAGAATCTATATTAGTGTAGGGACCCTTGAAACGTGGTCTGCCGTGTAGTTGGCTCAAGGGCTTACAAGAATTTGGCCAAAATGTTAAACTAAAAGACCATTTTATTTATTAGTTATTTATACATGTATATTTAGGCACTGTACCGTATATAAGTTTTTCTGGATGTGCACTGAGCTTTGTCTGTGTTTTATGTTATGTCTCTGGTTTTAAATTACAACAAAAGTAAACAGGTTTTTGGGGGTGCTTAAAGACAATTATATGACCCAAATTATCGAGGAACCAACCAGGAGAGGGGCAGTACTAGATTTGGTCATATCAAACAATGTAGAAGTAATAACAAATATTCAAGTCCTGCAACATTTGGGTAACAGTGATCATAAAATGGTCTCTTTTGAAATAACCTATCAAAAAACAGATTACTTGGGTTCAACAAAGACCTTAAACTTTAGAAAGGCAGATTTTAATAAACTGAGGTCTAATCTACAAGTAATACAATGGGATGATGTTTTTGCAGAAAAAAATGTAGAAGATAAATGGGCAGTCTTTAAAACATTGTTAGAAAAGCACACTTATCAGTGTATACCCTTGGGTAATAAGTATAAAAGAAATAAGTCTAAACCAATGTGGCTAAATAAACAGGTAGGGGAGGAAATGGACAGGAAGAGGAAGGCGTTTAGATTCTTTAAATCAGAAGGGAAGGAGACATCGTATCAGAATTATAAGGAATGTAACAAAAATTGCAAAAGGGCAATCAAATTAGCAAAAATGGATAATGAAAAAAGGATTGCAATAGAAAGTAAGGTCAACCCTAAAATGTTCTTTAAGTACCTTAATAACAAAAAAATGAGAAAAGAAAATATAGGACCCTTTCAGTATGAGATGGGTAGGCAGATTATTGGAGATAAGGAAAAAGCAGAGGTGTTTTAACAGGGAAGAATCAAGTTCAATAGTAGTGCCGCAGGAGGAAGCCACAACCTCCATATTAATGAACAATTGGTTAACTGAGGAAGAAGTTCATAAGCGACTTGAAAAAATTAAAGTAAATAAGGCACCTGGCCCTGATGGCATTCATCCAAGAGTTCTCAAGGAGTTAAGCTCAGTAATAGCAAAACCATTATATTTAATATTCAAGGACTCCATTTCCACAGGCTCAGTACCACAAGATTGGCGTAAAGCAGATGTGGTGCCTATATTTAAAAAGGGAGCTAGATCACACCCGGGGAATTACAGACCTGTAAGCCTGACTTCAATAGTAGGGAAACTACTTGAAGGTTTAATACGGGATAATATTCAGGAATACCTAATGGAAAACAAAATTATTAGTAATAGTCAGCATGGATTTATGAAGGATAGATCTTGCCAAACTAACCTTATTTGTTTCTTTGAGGAGGTAAGTAGGAATTTAGACCAGGGTAATGCAGTTGATGTGGTCTACTTAGATTTTGCAAAGGCTTTTGATACGGTTTCACACAAGAGGATGGTGTACAAAGTAAAGAAAATTGGACTCAGTAATAATATATGCACCTGGATTGAAAACTGGTTAAAGGACAGACAACAGAGGGTTGTCATAAATGGAACTTTTCAGGTTGGGCTAAAGTCGCGAGTGGAGTACCTCAAGGATCGGTACTGGGACCCCTGCTTTTTAACTTGTTTATTAATGACCTTGAGGTTGGGATCGAGAGCAAAGTCTCCATCTTTGTTGATGATACTAAATTGTGTAAGGTAATAGAATCAGAGCAGGATGTAATTTCTCTTCAGAACGACTTGGAGAGACTGGAAACGTGGGTAGGTAAATGGCAAATGAGGTTTAATACAGATAAATGTAAGGTTATGCATTTGGGATGCAAGAGTAAAAAGGCGACTTACAAATTAAATGGAGATTATATTGGGGGAATCCTTGATGGAGAAGGATTTAGGAGTGCTTGTACACAGTAGGCTTAGCAATAGTGCCCAATGTCATGCAGTAGCTGCAAAGGCAAACAAGATCTTATCTTGCATCAAACGGGGAATGGATGGAAGGGAAGTAAACATAATTATGCCCCTTTACAAAGCATTAGTAAGACCACACCTTGAATATCGAGTACAATTTTGGGCACCAATCCTAAGAAAAGTCATTATGGAACTAGAGAGAGTGCAGAGAAGATCCACCAAATTAATAAAGGGGATGGACATTCTAACTTATGAGGGGAGGCTAGCTAAATTAGATTTATTTACATTAGAAAAGAGGCGTCTAAGAGGGGATATGATAACTATATACAAATATATTCAGGGACAATACAAGGAGCTTTCAAAAGAACTATTCATCCCACAGGCAGTACAAAGGACTCGGGGCCATCCCTTAAGGTTGGAGGAAAGGAAATTTCACCAGCAACAAAGGAAAGGGTTCTTTACAGTAAGGGCAGTTAAAATGTGGAATTCATTACCCATGGAGACTGTGATGGCAGATACAATAGATTTGTTCAAAAAAAGGTTGGACATCTTTTTAGATGGGAAGGTATACAGGGATATACCAAATAAGTATACATGGGAAGGATGTTGATCCAGGGATTAATCCGATTGCCAATTCTTGGAGTCAGGAAGGAATTAATTTTTCCCCTTAATGGGGTTTTTTGTTTGCCTTCCTCTGGATCAATAAGTAAGTATAGATATAGGATAAAGTATCTGTTGTCTAAATTTAGCATAGGTTGAACTTGATGGACGGAAGTCTTTTTTCAACCTCATCTACTATGTAACTATGTAACTATGTAACACAGAAATCTTTAATGTCGCATAATTTGCACACAGTCACAGTAAAGCATTTAGGACATCTGGGTCCAAGAGCTGACACTCTAGGACCTTAACACACGGGGGTAACCAAGTGGGCTGAACCTTTATTAGTGAGCCTGGTTTACCCCTTCACCGTTACAATGTGTTTTACCTTTCCAGGGGTGCTAGCAAGCAGAGAATGCTGAGCTATGAGTTTCAGGGGGGATTTTGCGGAGAAAGTCTTATCAGATTGTGCCTAGATAGTCAGGGTCCAGAGTTGCTGGGAACCCCACTAATATACTGAGTAAGGTCAGGCAGCCTGGATACATGTAGACACAAGGCTCCGGTCAAAATCCTACTCTGGAAACGCTTTCATGACTATCCGCTAGGACTCCCTGCTTCAGCACAGACCAGAAAGATAAGCGGGGAATAGGGGTGTCAGTTATCCCCAGAACGGTACAGTGGTTTGCCCAGTAACAGAGGGATCCCCAGTTCAATGCCTAGTTACTCAGAACCAGGATAGAGGTTCTGGGGGTACTCCAACCATATATAATGTTGCAAGGGTTTTTATGAAACCTATGTGCAGTTTCCAAAGGGAATGAGATACAGCCCTGGGAATTAAACTAAGCATTTTTTAATTCTACCTTGGACTTAGAAAAAAAATGGGAAAAATGTTTTGTTTCATAGTGTTTAGTAGTACATATGCTTGTGTACGGTATTATGAGCTGGGGACTTTGAGGTCCACTGTTCCTAGAGACCATGTGTCTACCAAGTTGGTGCCATCAAGTCTGCTTGGGTGAAAGCCTCAGAGGTTGCCAAGGTGTGAAAGTCATTTGGGCACCGGAGTTATGCTCAAGTACCCACGTCCTGGGATGAATGGCGGTCCCGGACCACCATTTGTCCCAGGCCAGACTATGAGGAGCCTAACTCCGCGGGTGGCTTCTGACTGACAAGTGGTAGAGGTGCCAAGCTGGCGTATGCCCATGTAAGAATCCAAATCCATGCTTGCCCGGCTGAGCTAGACAGGCAACGCTCTGATTGGCTGGTAGGATTTCTCCCACGCTCGGATTGGCTGGAGTATTTAATCAATGAAGCTGAAATACTATAAGGCTTAGTCCATAGAGACTGAAGCCGTGCGGAGGCGCGCTGGGGCTGAGGGAAAGCGGTGACTGGGGGGCGGGCCAGTGACGTCACGGAGCTGGTTCGCCCTCATTGGGCGAACCGCTCACGTGACCGACCGTGCGCTCCGGCGAGCTCAAAAACGAAAAATTTCTTAAGACACACACTTCCGCAGGCGTGCGGAAGCGTGCGCGAGCCCCTGCTAAAGCCGCTCTCATTGCGGCTGCAGGGGCTCACTGCCGAGCAGCAGCGCGCCTCAGCACGGGTCAGCGCCTAAGCGCTGACCATGCCCGAGGCCTAAGAAAGCCAGCAGACAATCCGGTCGAGAGATTCTTACAGATTCTAAGCACCAAGACAGCAGCGGCAAATTCGAAATCATCAAAAGATGCTCTGAGAGAAATACCAGCGAGTCGGCTTCAGAAATTTCAAGGCGAGAAATTTTCTAAATCCTACTTTCCGGGGCCAAGTTCTGAAAATAGAACGTAGCGGTCATGGCTGGGATTGCAAGCCGAAAAGAGTGCCAGGATGTTTGGTACTATCTCCCGGTCAAGGGATTTTGGCAGCTCCGGAGCGGATATAGCGGTGGCGTCAGGAACTTCATGCCAATTTGAGTTCCAGGACATTTCGGGACAAGTCCCAGTCAACCTAAAGACTTTGTTTTACCTCTTATTTCACATAGGAAAGTCTAGATTTGTAGTCCAGGCCCCCTGTAAGTGAGTTTTACTTCTGTTTCCATTAAATAAATGACAATTTGTTTAACTAATTGTTTTGCTCTGTGAATGATCCCGGTAAAAAGGTGTAAATACCTGGTCTTCCGTGACAGTGATTAGGCCTTCCGGGTGGGTAGCGGGTGAGGGTGGGTTAACCCCTTAATTACTATACTGGTTATTAATCACTAATGTGATTAAGGGGTTAGGGGCATTAGATTGTATTTTTTCTTGTACATTATGATTCCAACTGAGGACATGGACCTGGAGTATGGTGACGAGGACGCCCTTCATGATGGCTGGGGTAAGTAGAAAGTTGTATATACTTTATTTCGGCTGGCTGGCTAATGTTTACTGTAGAATGGGCAAATGAGCTATTATCCATATCTGGATAATAGTCATGTTGCCCATTACTGTAGTGTATGTGTTGGGGGGGGCTTGTTGGGGGTAGAGGAGGTGGGTAGTAGGGTTGTTGTGTTTATTTTTGTTTATTGGGGGTAGAGGGATTGGGTGAAGGGGGTAGTAACCACAAGGTTGAGTGTTTAGGCCTTCTGGGGGGTAGCAGGACTGGTTAACTCCTTCATTACCATAGCGGTAGTATGGTACTACCAAGGGGTTAACTCCTCCCGCAACCTTCCCGGCAGGCCTAACCAGCCATCCTGGGGCTACTACCCCTTCATCCTCCCCCTCTGCCCACAATAAACAGGCTATTGCAGTTGAACCCCTTCATTGCCTTAGCAGCTAGCCGCTAAGGTAATTAATCTGTTTTAATAACAATTTTAATACAAGTGTATGTGAGCAGTGGGTCTCCAGAGCAGAACCGCGTTGATTTCAGGTCCGGGGACCCCCTGCTTCCCGAGATACAGGCCCTGTAATGGGGTGTCAGTATCTCCTATGCATGGAAATGTCTCGCGTCACGTGACCAGGACATTTAAATGCATAGGAGATACCGGCCCCCCTTAACGGGGCCTGTATCTCGGGAAGCAGGGGGCCCCTGGACCTGAAATCATCGCGGTTCTGCTCCCGAGACGCCCTTGCTCATGTTCACTTGTACTAAAAGTGTTATTAAAACCCTGTGATCGCTGGCGGGATACGCGCAGATAGATAGATCGCAGTAGATCGCTGCAGGTAGACGAATGAGGCCTTTTGAGAGAGCCGGATATCGCATCGCTGCTCCTCACCAGTTTTGCCAATTTAGCTATCGCCGGTCTTCAGAATCTTTCTGAGTCTGTGATAACTACGCCGAAAAGACTGGCGGCGTAACAGGCCCAGCCAGATGATTTATGAAGGCTACTAGCATAGCCCCCATAGTGCCATTGTATATTCATGTCGGTTGTGGTACCTGGATACAGGGCCGCAGACAGATTTCCTGGGGCACAGGACGAGAGTTACGTCCAGGGCCCCCCTGCCCTGGCGGTACTGCGAGCCCCCCTGCCCTGGCGGTATTGCGAGCCCCCTCCTACCCATTTCACACCTCATGAGTCCCCTCTATTTCCCACCCTCTTCCTATGTATTTTTCTGCCCTCCGTCTCACTCCCTCTTTCTCAATCACCCCCCTCCCACCTCGCATGTATTTCTCTCCCCTGCATCTCACTCTTACTCCCTCATTTCCTCACTCTCTCCCTCTCCCTCTCTCACCTCTACCTTCCATCAACTACCCTACTCACGCAATCCCCCCCCCACAAAATACATATAACCCCACCCCCGCAATACATATTAAAAAGCCCCCACTCCCCCAATACATTTTAAAAAGCCCCCCACTCCCCCATGTATTTTAAAAAGCCCCCCATTCACCCAATACATTTTAAAAAGACCCCCAATACATTTTAAAAAGACCCCCACCCCCCCAATACATTTTAAAAAGACCCCCACCCCCCCAATACATTTTAAAAAGACCCCCAATACATTTTAAAAAGACCCCCACCCCCCCAATACATTTTAAAAAGACCCCCAATACATTTTAAAAAGACCCCCACCCCCCCAATACATTTTAAAAAGACCCCCACCCGAAATACATTTTTAAAAGACCCCCACTCCCCCAATACATATTAAAGGGACCCCCTAATACATATAAACAAGACCCCCAATACATATAGAAAAAACCTTGTGGATGGTCTGCGGGGGGCCCATCCGGCCGGCCCTGCACCTTTGGTCAGGCCCGGCTGCCGGTCCTCTCGCGGCCGGGCCCCGGCTCTCCCCAGCTGCCTGGAGGCTTCTATCCCTCTGTCCCACGCGGAGCTGGTGCGCACCGGGCCTCCCTCCACGCCGTCGTGTGTTGGAAGCTGGGCCAAGCCTACTCCCAGTGCGTTGACATCACAGAGGCCCATGGGCATGGGACAGTGATAGAGGCCTGCAGACATCTGAGAGAGAGCCGGGGCTCGGTCGCGAGAGGACTGGCAGCCAAGCCCGGCCAGAGATCGGGGCCAACTGGCGCCGCCGGACACCCCAGCCAGCAAGCCCGGGACACCTGTTGGCGGCCCTGCCTGGATATATAGTATACAGAACTTTCCACATCTCACAGGTTTCTTCTTCAACTGCACTGCTGAAGACTCTTAAAGAAGAAGTCTTTGAGGTTTAGAAAGCTCTGCCCACTACAATTTTATCGATGAAGAACTATTATGTTGCTCCCATAAAAGGTATTAAAGTAGCAATCCAAGCCAGTTTTTTGTCCCTTCAGTTTTTGACATAGGATTGAACCAGGGGGTCTCCGGAGCTGCACCCCATTAATTACAGCTCTGAGGATATCCTGCTTCCAGAGATGCTCACCTCCGAAGGGTTTGCCGATATCTCCTGCAAGTCTAAAGCTCCTGCGTCACGTGGGCCAATAGGAAGCCGCACTAGATGACGTCACGGATTCCTATTGGCCGGCAGGTCACGGGAGCTTTGAAATTCCACCATAATGTGAACCCTGGATGAGAGCCGGAATGCTACTGGTGCTCCCTACGGAGGTATCTCCCCGGAATCAGGTGATTCCCGGAGCTTAAATGAAGTGAGTTCGTTCCAGAGACCCCCTGCTTTAATCCTACTGCATGTAAATGGGAAAAAATGGGGGGGGAAACATCATGGATTGCTTTTTGAACCTACTAGAAATCTACTGTACATTTCTTCAGGGCCTTTACGGCTACTAGAACTTTGAACGACACACATCATTGAGAGGCTACCTTGTAGTTCCCCATAAAGTTCTCCCCCTCGTCTGCATCATCTTCATCCAAAGCCTTGCCACATTGCAGGGGAAATATGTGCAGCCAGTCTTCAAATTTGTCGAACTCTTTCCCAAGCATTGAGTTATAGATCTGCAAGAGAACCCTGGTTATTTTATATCCAGCTCTTGCTAGCCTGCATTACCAGCAGCAATTGGTTAATAAGAGATGGGAAATCTCTCTCTCCGGGGACCCCCTGCTTCCAGAGATACAGGGTAGAGGGCGCCGGTAGCATCTCTAACTGGGCTAGCTTCCTATTGGCCCACATGACGCGGAAGCTTTACAACCCCAGCTTGAGTGGCTACCGGCACCCCTTACAGAGATCTAAATCTCTGGAAGTAGGGGGTTCCCCAGAGCTGGTATTAATGGGGTTCAAATCCAGAGACCCCCTGCTTTAATCCGGTAAAGTAAAAGAATTAAAAATATATATTGGATTGCTGTAAGCTACTCTGGGGAGACACAGAGAGAGACTCTTTAGTTCTTAGTCCTCTGTGCAGCTCTAAAGACTCGTGTCGGGGTTGGCATGTTTAACGCTGTGGTGGTCCCATTCAGAAGCAGGGACCCCAGTTGAGTTAATCCTCCCCGGCAACTCTCTGTTTTCTGGGCCGCGATCGAGCGCGGCTGCACTGCGGTCCGGCCCCGAAAACAGTAAGTCTGGACACATATGTATAGGATAAGAAAGTATTAACGGAAGTCAGTTGGGGGCAAATTGCTTTGCTCTCCTTCCAGAGATAGGGCCACACTAAAATGTGGCTTACATTAGATTGCACTAACCCTATTCATTTATATCTATCTAGTCCAAACACCGAGATAGAAAAATGCACTCAGTTCTCTACATGCGAATATAGTGTCTGGACATATTGTTTCCTTCTGCGTATGGCAGTGTTGGTAATAAAGTTGCAGACGCCAGACCTGTTGGCGAGAGAGTTTTACTCCACGTCGGACCTGGAGTATTTTTCATGCTGGGATTGTAGGGAAAAATATGACTGCCCAAGATTCATACAAAATATCTGGCATCTGGGCATTGCTCCATATAAACCACAAACTTCCCAATAATTTCTCTATATACCCGCTTCCTATAACTGCTCCCATTGCTCCATATAAATGTTCAATATAACTCCTCCTATTGCTCCATATAACCTCACCCTAAAACACCTCCTACTACTCAATATAACCGCTCCCTATAACTCCTCCTGTTATCCCTTATAACGGCTCTTTATAACGCCTCCTATTGTTCTATATACCTGCCCCTTATAACTCGTATTGCCCCATATAAATGCTCCCTATAACTTCTACTATTGCTGCATTTATATGCTCTAGTTAACTCCTCCCTATCCATTCCTGTAATTACAAATAACTATTCCCCCAAATTGCTGACTAATGCAACTGGAGCAAAATACAAGTGAAATGCCATTGGCTCGTGTTCAAAATGACTCTTGGTTTCGATTTAGCTTGAGACAGAGACCCAACATATAGTACTGAATGTACCTTTAATGTAACTCTCGCCGACATACCTCTAGAGTAGCTATCGGTTTTCTTTTCGTCTTCACGGGCTCCACTTCATAGGAAATATCTTCATCGCCTTCAGCATCAATTGAGGCGACATTCAGGTGTCCTGCATCTACCAATCAGAATGAGACTCTTAGGTTGCTTTATCTTTGCAGCCACGATCTAAAAGTCTGTATATTCCAACAATATTCCTGTCTACCAAACCATCCACCTGTGTCTGTTTATCTATATACAGTAACTATCTCTCTATATTTATCTATATAGACATACATAGATAGTTCTATCCATGCACTGCAAAATCCATGGGTAGTAGTCATGCTACAAAATCAGTGATCTATATCTATCTATATATCTCTATATATATATCTATATCTCTCTATATATATATCTATATCTCTCTATATATATATCTATATCTCTCTCTATATATATATATATATATATATATATATATATATATATATATATACCTATATATATACATATATATACATATATATACATATATATACACATATATACACATATATACACATATATACACATATATACACATATATGTCTCTACCCAAATACTTTGTGTTTTTAACATTAAAAGCAATATTATACTATTTTGCTTTTTCTCCTTTGTATGTGGATTTCCCTTCCTTTCCTATGGAACATTACTGGTGTTGATCCGGAGTATTTATCTGAAAATTAAAGTTGGTAACATCTAACAACCACAACGCCCTAATATCACGTTGTACACGTGAGTGCAAACTTTATAGAGCTTTCAACACTGATTACATTTGTTGTAGTTGACAATATTGCACTATTTGGTGTCTTTATTTTTATCTTCCATGTCCTGATGAGATTTGCGCACCTTTTTTCTTCTTTGATATTCACTAGTGTTTTATCTACCGATGCCGCCAACATTATTGCAATCCATGGCGTGCTCGCAAGGGTCAAATGGCGCGATAGCCTTGCTCCCTTCTTGTGCCCAAATGACTCAAAACAATGTATGCTTCTCCCACTGGTAGGCTGTGTATGCCCCGCTGAGGCACACCATGGGGTGCAATAACGTTACTTCCTGGGACACATGTTCTGGGAAGGAATAGGGAGATCAAATTATTTGCACCCACAATAGTGCTATTTCTGAAATACTTACCCCCACCTTCCTCATTTTCCGCATCCTCATCTTCCTCAGCGAGCTGCATCTACAAGGAAATATTTATTATATTTAAGCTTTTTCTGCGTCGCTTTTGGAACTTTTCAGATGTGAGAAGATTTCACCTTCTAAGACAGTGGAATCGAGGCTGGTCTACACTCCTGTCATTGAAAACGGATCCCAAAGCAGACGGGGGACCCAAGATTCTAGAATCTCCTTGTCTTCTGTGTTCTCTTACATCCTTCCCTTGAAGTCCTACAGGATTAGGTCACTTAAGTCCTACATGGGACTGACCCTTTAACCCAACTTTGCCTTGATACTCTGTACATCACCCACAGATACACACGCATGTCCCACGTACTTGATCATTTATTTCTCGTAAGGATTCGTAGTATTTTGACCACCAGTCCATCTCTTCCAGGTCAGGCTTCTCTTCTTCCAGGTCCTCTTCTTTAATTATTTTATGCAAATGAAGCTTCTTTAAAGGGTCCTACAGTGTATAACACAAAGTGAGAAATGTGAACGCACTGTGGCACACAGACCAATGGAGAAATGCTGGTTATCTGCAAAGTGAATTATTGGTTGGACATTGGGCCATTGGAATAGTCCAAATAAAAAAGGTATCACCTAATACTGAAGAATTCATATATTTTGCCCTATCGCAACTGGACTAACACGGCTATTTCCGTTTTATATACACACACACACTTTAGGGAGGAGTGGCACCGAGTTTGGAGCAGGGGAACCAGTGTCGGCTCCTTGTGACCTTGGGCAAGTCACTTTATCTCCCAGTGCCCCAGGCACCAAAAACATAGATTGTAAGCTCCACGAGGCAGGGACTGTGCCTGTAAAATGTCTCTGTAAAACGCTATGTAAAACTAGCAGCGCTATACAAGAACATGCTATTATTATTAATTTTAATAACACACACATCGAATTGACACATTCACATATACACAAAATTAAATACACCTATTGTTTACAGTATGATATATACACATTTGATTTTAAATGAGTTGTTAGTATTTAACATTAAATACACACATGAAATGGAATAAACACGGGCATAAGATATAATTCAGCTATCTGAGCTACTCTCCTTTTCTCGTTACTCGTTACATTAGAATACATTAAAAATTGTCTTTTAGCACAGAACTGATTTATTTTTAAAAATACACATGCAGGATATTGCTTGAACTGCAGCTTTAAACGTTCAAGTAGTTTCCCCACTATTGAAGTCAGGCTTACAGGTCTGTAATTCCCTGGTTGTGATCAAGCTCCCTTTTTAAATATAGGCACCACATCTGCTTTATGCCAATCTTGTGGTACTGAGCCTGTGGAAATAGAGTCCTTGAATATTAAATGTAATGGTTTGGCTATTACTGAACTTAGCTCCTTGAGAACTCTTGGATGTATGCCATCTGGGCCAGGTGCCTTATTTACTTTAATTTTTTTCAAGTCACCAATGAACTTCTTCCTCAGTTAACCAATTGTTCATTAATATGGAGGTTGTGGCTTCCTCCTGCGGCACTACTATTGAACTTGACTCTTCCCTGGTAAACACAGAGGCAAAGAATTTGTTTAATACCTCTGCTTTTTCCTTATCTCCAATAATCTGCCTACCCATCTCACACTGAAAGGGTCCTATATTTTCTTTTCTCATTTTTTTGTTATTGAGGTACTTAAAGAACTTTTTATGGTTGATCTTACTTTTTATTGTAATCCTTTTTTCATTATCCATTTTTGCTAATTTGATTGCCCTTTTGTTACATTCCTTATAATTCTGATACAATGCCTCCGTCCCTTCTGACCTCAAGAATCTAAACGCTTGCGTCTTCTTTTCCATTTCCTCCCCTACCTGTTCATTTAGTCACATTAGTTTTGACTTATTACCCACGGGTGCATGGTGAATTTCAACGCGCGTTTCCAGCATCCGACCAGCCCCAACGTACCTTCACCAGGTTGAGAGGGTTGAATTTGCGGTCCGTCCCCTTGTCTTCTGTTTCAATGTGTATCACGGCCTGGTTAGAGTTCATTCGACCTATGCTCTTCCTCGCTGGAACAGCAGAAAATCCCCATCATATTACAAGGCAATGCCAGATACTTGCACCACGAGTACTGCCCGCCTTCACGTGAAGAATACATATTCCCAGTAGCCCAATGGCTATAAATGTAGTCACTTTAACCCTTTGGTTCTTAGAAGGGCAAGTAAAGCACTAAAAGTATCTTAGATGCAGTACTGGGATAAAACTAGTGCACAAAACAGCACTGTGTTCATCGAAGCCATTCTATTAAAAGGGTCCGGCAGTAAATAGTGGATATATACAATAGGCTAGTGTCTCACTAAAGGTGCAGTTTCCCCGGGTAAAATTACCTACTGCCATTTTAAACTGAGCTTAATGATCACACCCTTTAAAGTGGCAATCCATTTCATTTTCTTTACATTGTATTGAAGCAGGGGGTCTCTGGAGCTGACCCCCATTAATTTGAGCTCCAGGGATCCCCTGCTTTTGGGGGTACTTAGCTCCGTAGGGGGTGCCAGTAGCCGCTCGGCTAGCAGAGTTCACATTATGGCACCCTGAACGGCCAATAGGAAGCCGTGACATCATCCGGTGCGGCTTCCTATTGGCCCATGTGACGCGGGAGCTTTAAACCCCAGCTAGTTCAACCGAAGCGGCTACCGGCGCCCCCTACAGACATGGGATCCCCGGAGTTGAAATCAGTGGGGTTCAGCTCTGGAGACCCCCTGCTTCATACCTGTGTTAGAAAATGTACAACACCACGAATTCCTTCTCTAAAGCGAATTAAAACCTTATTTTGTATAGCTGTTTTCTATGGTATTTAAATTTTCAGGCCCGCAGCCTGCAGTAAAGTGTCTAGACGGCAACCTTGCAGTTTATTCCCACTTTCTCCCTCCAACAGGCAGCTCAGAGCCGTTCTCCTTGCAGACTTTATGGCGCCTTATCTTTGAAGTCCTGTGATGTCACACAGTGGGAGGGGCTTTTCCGCTGCGTTAACCTCACATTTGGGCTCATTTTTAAGGAGTGAAACGCTCCTTGAAGGACTGCACCTTAAATATCAAGAACTGAAAGGAAGAAATAGAGGAACGCAAACGCACGTTTTGTGTGACTGTTCTCATCGTTGTCTTCTAACTCCTTTGGCGCGAATGTCATGAGATTGGAAACCACGGTGGACCCCACCATTACGGTTCGTCCAAAGGCGCGTTTCTCCACGACAAAGATACTCAGGGGAGGGTGGAGATAGGCTTGTTCTGGGAGATCCTGAAATAATGTTGAACGTAAAGGTTGATTCATTATTTAACTACCAGAGGGTCAACGTACTGAGAAGCTCTCAACTGGGTTGGGAATTTAGGTAGAGAAGAAGCTTAATATAAGAGGAAGGGAGTTACAGGTGAGGAGCAATGAATGAGGGTGTTGTCAGGCATAAGAGGGCAGTGGAAACAAGAGGTGCAGAAAGGAGACAGCCTTGGAGTGAGCACACAGGGATTTAGAGAGAGATTGGAGCAAACAGGGACGTAGGAAGAGATTGGAGCACAGGTGCAACGGGAGACGCAGGAGTGTAAACCCATGAGGGAAGGGAGGAGAATTTGAAACTTAATACATCATTTGATGAGAAGCCTGCAAGGGGATTGCAGCAAGGAAGAAGCAGAAACAGATGTTGAACATAGGGATGAGTCTTGAATAGACTGCACGGTAAGGAGCTCCGAGGCAGGAAAAACAGGTAGTAAACGGTTGCAGTAGTCAAAACGGGAAAGCATTACAGCTTCATCTCAAAATGCTAAAAAAAACAACTTTTTTTAAAGTCACTTTCAATCATAAATATAAACAATATTATAGTTTATGTGTTTACACCATCCAGATTATTATTCAAAATTAGAAATGTTTATGACTTTAAGGGAACTGTTAGGTAAAATGAATTGCTTTACTATTCATACTGCATTTGGGACTGGTGGTAACAAATGTTACCCATTGCTGCCGATTACATTTAAATGTATTTATTTTGAGACAATTTCAGTCACATGACATCAAGCTATATTTGTAGATTTGCAAGGCTTTAATCCGCCATTGAATCCTAGCACGTTTACTTACCACGTTAAAAGATTTAACCAGTTCTGTAAAGTTGGGGAATTCTTTGTAGCTCAGAATAACCTCCGACTCCACTTTCTGTCCTGCGCATTCAATGCGAACCTGAGGTTGATCCACTTCAAACAGGTTTATTCTTCTCAAATCTCTTAGACCCCAGAAAAGAACCTAAACGCAGAAGAAATAACTACAGTCAAAAATTCAGAACTCTTTGGCCCACATTCAATAAATGGTGCTATGCTTTGGCACGCCCTAAATCCTATTGGAATGAGTAGGAGTGAGGATCTGCTGACGCTTAGCACCATTTAGTGAACATGGGCCTTTATAGGGGGTTTCAAACTTTCTTTTCTCATGGGCCATGGTATTAGTAAAGGATCCAGGAAGCAATCCCCATTACTGGGGCAAGGAAGGACCTTTTCTCTCCTTGTGGGATGTAAGGGCTTTTGTAATGGGACATTTTTGGTGTAAGATTGATGCACGGAAATCTCATATGAAATTGTTTTTGTGTGCGCTTATGTACTAACCTTATTTTCCTCTCTGTGTGCCGAGCAATCCAGGCAATATCCTACAGGTGTGTATTTTTTATAAATCTGTTCTGTGGTATTAGATAATACTTACTGCATTTTTTTAAATTATTATTATTCAACTTTTAATGACATTTTTTTATGAGTTTTAATACACTGAGAATCCTTTGATTTCTATAGAAGGTTTAGCCCACCTCAGCAGCAGTGCAAAATCTTTGCAACACTTTCCTGTTTGTGATAATTTGGTGCCAATGTTCCCAGCAGTTTGAGCTGCAAACTGTAACAATAGGCAATGTTACCTTAGTAATATCAGAATACATTGTAGCTGCTGAGTTACACTGCCTGAAGCATTGATTGAAACTGAAAGGCAGCCATATAGTGAACCCCAGGAAGCAGGATCTTTGCTGATCGATCACGGGAGAACTAATCGATCGGCAACTTAGGTAAATTAGTTTTCATTAAAAGGTGATCAAAGGCTACATATAATAAAACCAAAAAATATCTTTCTTTTTTTTAAAGTTCCACTTGGATTTGCTTCTTAAGTGTTAAAAATGGTTTTAGTCAAATATTTTGGCACACAGAAATGGAAAGTACTCGGCACAGATGTTAATGTACTAAAAAAATAGTTACAACTCGCGTAAAGCATCAAAAGTCTGTTTATATTGTTGCCGCAGAATTAATTGGCTTTGTAACAGTCCAAAATGTATTTGATGCAGCAGAGATGTGTCATTATTTAAGTTACCAATATATATTATTTTCACAATATGGCTATTATAAATAATATCACACTAATAATTGATCTTACACTCATATTGATTTAACACTAGTTATAAGTAAAATAAAAACACACATCATTCTGTTTCGATTGAAATTTGCGTCAATCCGTTATTGAACGTGACGCATTGTGGGAAAATGAATTTCAAACAATGAACTCTGCGCCATACGTAGGAAGTCGCACAAAGACGTCTGTACATAGGACGCACATTTTAGGAATGTTGGTACTACTTTTATGCACTGAAATTTTCAGGCACAATAAAAATGTAAATCCGATTTTAGTACATCGGCCACGTAATTGGTTCCTTGGTGTTTTTGTTCGACTACCTCTGGATATATAGAATTATAAATACACACCATCCAACTGTAGAGGGCCCATTTAGCACATACTGTAACTATTTGTTATATCCTGTACCTATTAAGAATACCAGCTGTACCTATAATATCTATTTCTGTCTGTGTTCATGAGCCAGGACCACTCCTTTATCTGTCTCCCATTGGTTAAACCGTGTAACCTTCAGCAGCTTGAAGCTCGATTACTGATTTGATAAACAATCAGTGTGTTATCAGTGTGACAGTAGGGGTAATGTGGTCAGCATATTAAAGGTTAAGTCCAGACATTGCTCCTATCAATCCAATTGGATGCCAGTGTTCTAGCATACTGTAGTATTTCAGGTTATGATGGCCGACCTGTATATTTCCTTGTGTTTGTTTTTGCACTGTTTGCAGTTTATGTTCCCCTGTGCATATATAATGTGATGTATTGAAATGACTCCTTTGTGTGCAGGCTGGCTAGTTCAAGTGTAGACTAGTTTGACAGTACTAACTGCATACTGTAGTCCAATATGGAGTAGCTATACAGTACACAATGCCATACTGTAATATGCACCTACAGTAACTGCACAATTGTTTTCTTTCCTGAGAGAGCACCACTAGCCATCTGGTTACAAAGTATTTAACAGTAGTCACAGTATACAGTAGTTCAAGGGTAGACTTGTTTGACAGTACTAACTGCATACTGTAGTCCAATATGGAGTAGCTATACAGTACACAATGCCATAATATGCACCTAACTGCACTAATTTTTTGTTTTCTTGTCTTTTCAGAGAAAAAAAGGATGGAAAGGGGGAGGGGGGTATCATGTGTACATTGTGTACAGTAAAGTGTATCTAAAGTGCAGTCATGGTGTACACAAAACCTCCCCTCTCTCAATGAACTACACAGAATGAGGAAGAAGATAAAGATGGAAAAATTTATATTAATATATATATTATTATATATTATATATTATTAATTAATATTATTATTAATGTGCATTATTCATGATTATCCACCGGCCATAAATTTTCATCTGACAGAAGAACTGACTAAAGACTGCATTTTGTATTATTCATGATTATTTGTATATTTGTATTTTTTGTTCCTGATAAAATAAAATAAATATTTATTTATTTACATTCATGATAATCATAATAATTGACACCCCCCCCCCCACACACACACACACACACCTACACCAAAGAAAAAGAAAGAATGACAAAAAGTGGTAATTTACTGCATCAACAACATGAATCAGATTATGGTTTTTTTAACTCTCAATTTCACAGTGCTGTGCAAATCAGATTTACATATCAAATTCGAGAAGGGATTATCGCAAGCGTTACCGTAAATAAAGCCTCAAAGGGTTGGGGGGGTGGATGGGTGAGTCATGCGCAGTAATCATCAGCTAGCTCCCTTCCCAAAGAGGATTACAGAGCCTCAAAGCCAACAAAAGGAAAATTAATGAATGATAGACACGCAGGCGCAGAGAGGTGATGCTCGGCTAGGGACGGATTAAAAACACAATGACAAGCTTTAGAAACGGAATGGCTCTGTAGAGGTGTGGATAAGAGGCAAATCCTTGAGCGAGCCTTGTGTGTGTGCGTGGGGGAGGGGGGTACAGGGTACAGCTGCATGAAGGATTAGCTGTACTGCAGTTCAAAGAAATTATATATTTTCAAAAGGCAGGTCATCATAATAATTTGATCCCTACACCCCCAAATACAGTACATACAGTAAAAAGCACACAAATCAACCATGTGCAGTCAAACGAACAATGTCGCAGTCAAAAGCTGCAGCACAGATTGAATATCGTAATGTCAAGTTTGCTTAGGCAGGCTTGTGGAGAAACTTAAAATAAAAAATGAGGAGAAAATAAAAAAAAATATTTTTTTTTTGGTCACTCACTCTTGAACTTCGCAAGCAAGCAGTGGTGAAGCTACAGACGCATGCGCAGTAATCATCAGCTATGTACTATAGCTCCCATCCCAAAGAGGATTACACGCAGGCACAGAGAGGTGATGCTTGGCTAGGGACGGATTAAAAACACAATGACAAGCTTTAGAAACGGAATGGCTCTGGAGAGGTGTGGATAAGAGGCAAATCCTTGAGCGAGCCTTGTGTGTGCGTGGGGGAGGGGGGTACAGGGTACAGCTGCATGAAGGATTAGCTGTACTGCAGTTCAAAGAAATGACATATTTTCAAAAGGCAGGTCATCATAATAATTTGATCCCTACACCCCCAAATACAGTACATACAGTAAAAAGCACACAAATCAACCATGTGCAGTCAAACACACAGTGTCGCAGTCAAAAGCTGCAGCACAGATTGAATATCGTAATGTCAAGATGGCTTAGGCAGGCTTGTGGAGAAAATGAAAATAAAAAATGAGGAGAAAAAAAAATATATATATTTTTTTTGGTCACTCACTCTTGAACTTCGCAAGCAAGCAGTGGTGAAGCTACAGACGCATGCGCAGTAATCATCAGCTATGTACACTGTAGCAAGCAGGAATGTGATTGAAACCAGAAAGACACACATTCAAAGGAATGGTGTGGGAGAGGTGTACTGTACTGTAGATAAGATAAGAAGTTGAAATACTGCAATGCACTAAATTAACCTGTGTGTGCGGTGGCGAGCAAGGGGAGAGCGCTGTATATGCTGAAATGTGATACTGTTACAGTACACACCTATGCATTTCAACAATTTTCAAATGAGACATACAGTACTGTACAGCACTGCACTGCACTGCACTGCACTGCACATGCATGTATAAATATGCAAATTTACAATTACTGCACGCGCACACACAGACTGTGTACTGACGTACTGTAGGTTGAACTGCTAAAGTAATAGACTTTGAAGACAACAGCTCGCGAATGCCCCCCTGAGTTTTTAGACAGTATTGCAGTATTACAGACAGCGCTAATAAAATGCTAATATTACGAGCGCTAAAATACCGCAATATATTCCGGGAAAAAAAACCATACTGCATCTGCCCGCGGTTATGAGAGTTGCGCCACTACGGCCGCACTAGGATAAAGGCGGCCGCCACTGTATCTACACAGGACGTATCCGGTAAAAACTGGAACCTGAGGCCTGGTCTCAGCCTCAACTGACTCACGTCTCAGTGACGTAAACAAATATTCACCCAGCGCTCTAAATGTTTAAACCATAACAATCAAGTACTTCATGCGCATTAATAGAAAAAACAGATGTAATGATAAGTGCTTAAACATATAAGTGCAATAGTGTGCAGTGCAAACTGTGAATTCAGTGCATAAGAGAATATAATATATAAGACCCCTTTGTCTTCGCTCTACCCTCTTGAGACATCTTCCAGGGTCCTATCAGGCCTCAGTGGTCAGTTTGAAGTCCCACTCTCCTCCTAAAGCACTGTCCCCTCCCATGGACCTGACTGGAGCCTCACCTTATCTAGCTTTATTAGACACTATTAAATACTGTATGTACAGATGTAGCGCCCCGTTAATATAACCATTAATGAGTTAACCAGGAAAAATCCATAAGTGGATATTTCAGAGCAAACTTAACACGGGCCAAAAGTCGTGGTGTTATCAGGGAACTTCCGTGTTATCGTTTATAATAATGTGACCTATGTGTACAACGGTACAGTATAGTGATCAGGAGAGGACTGCAGACATGTAAAGGGAATATACATGTGAAAGAATAACCCTTTCAAAGGGGAACGCTTTCCGTTGCAATGCCACATTCAGGCACAGTAGTCCCACTGTTTTTAATAACAGACCCACTGCTGTTGACAAGTTGTTAGTACACTTGTAGGAGCCAACATTGAATAGATCATAATTACCTCTATCCTGAATTCCTTGAGTACTGGACGGATCCCCTGGGGGATAATGTAGTGCTCAGACTGCTCATCCATAAACTCCGGTTCTCTGGGTAGCACGGATTCAGGTACAGAAGGCTAAAACATTTCAATGAAAGGGATGTATTTAAGCTTTTTGCTGGCAGAAGAATTCAGTCCGTCAAGATGGACATCCCTGTTGTCAGCAGCGGTTATATGGAACAGTAGGAGTTAGGGAAGAGTTATATGGAGTTGTTATATAGAGAAATAGGAAGCATTATAGGGAGGGTCATATGGAGAAATAGGAGTTATAGGGAGCGATAATATGGAGAAATAGGAGCTATAGGGAGCGGTTCTATGGAACAATAGAAGGAGTTATAGGGAATGTTATATGGGGCAATTGGAAGAGTTATAGGGAGGGGTTATATGGGGCAATAGGAGGAGGTATAGGGAACGGTTAAATGGGGCAATAGGGGGTTATAGGAAGCGGTTATATGGGGCAATAGGAGGAGTTATAGGGAGGGGTTATATGGAGCAATAGGAGGAGGTATAGCGAGCGGTTAAATGGGGCAATAAGAGGAGTTATAGGGAGGGGTTATATGGGGCAATAGGGGGAGTTATAGGGAGGGGTTATATGGGGAAATAGAAAGGAGTTATATGGAGTAATAGGAGGAGTTATAGGGAGCGGTTATATGGGGCAATTGGGGAACATATAGGGAGCAGTTATATAATAAGAAGAGTTTAAGAAAGCGGAATATGTTGCTGCTTTAAAAATAAACCATGATAATGATCATAATGTTATTAGTAGCTGTGTAATATTTAATTTCGTTTTCAGTATGGCTAGAAGTAAGGGTGCCCCCCACCCCTCCCCCTTTGTATCTCTGCATTCCCTAGTAAAGTGATGCATGGACTCGCAGTGTCATCGCTCGGCTGCTCCTTTGTATGACAGGTCCGTGACATCACGGAAACACACTTCCGAATATGTCCTATATGAGGCATTTCTGAGACCACCTCGGGGTCCCACGACCCCCTTATGTTTTCTGATGGCCTTAGCAGCACTGTGCAACCCATCCTATAGCAGCAACAAAATGTACACTGTCAGCAGAATACAGTATATTACCCTTTGTGTGTCTTTGTAGACGTTTGAGTGTGCATGTGTGTATATTGTTGTATATAGGTCTGCATTTAGACCAGATGGCCTACCCAGCTGTGTAAGGTGTCCTATACTATATAGAGTCTATAACATAGTACCACTTAGTAAATATGGTTGACGGTTGGGTCAATGCCTCCTATTTAATCCCTACAGCCACCTTATTTCTTCTTTGTAATATTAAAGCTGCAGTACTCGCCTCTAAGTACTTCTTATGATCCAGTTGTATTAGTTCAAAGGTAGCAATAAGTTCACCACCTGCCCTGTTGCCTTTGAAGATGTCAAAAAACTGGAGAGAAGGCTGGGTGTATTTCCCTCTCTTATCACCATCCTCATTCTCATCATCATCATCGTCCTCCAGTAGAGTAACGATCGGGGTTGCAAATGCACGGCCCAGGTAATCAGGAGGTCCCTAAAGTATGTGACAGAGAGAGGAAAGACATAAATAAGGGGAGAAGCATAAAGAGAGGAAAAGAGAGAGGGAGGGAGGGGGAGAAAGAGAGATACACAGAGAGAGTGAGACAATGAAAGTCGAGACATAGAAAGGAAAAGACAAAAAAGGGGAAGAAACATGGAAAGAGAGAGAGAGAGAAGAGATTGAGTGAGAGGGGAAGAGAGAAAGATGAGAGGGACATGGGGAAAAAAGAGATTAAACAGTGAAAGAGGAGAGAGAAAGAAAGAGGAGAGAGAGAAAGAAAGAGGAGAGAGAGAAAGAAAGAGGAGAGAGAGAAGGAAAGAGGAGAGAGAGAAGGAAAGACAAGAGAAAGAAAGAGAGAGAGAGAGAGAGAGAGAGAGAGAGAGAGAGAGAGAGAGAGAGAGAGAGAGAGAGAGAGAGAGAGAGAGAGAGAGAGAGAGAGAGAGAGAGAGAGAAGGAAAGACATACAGAGATATAGAAGAGCAAGAGAAGAGAAAAATAAATAAATACAAAGAATGAGATTGATCCCAATGAAGAAGGTGCATCTTGTGATCTTTTACAGTATATTGAAATCTGCACCCATAGGGTTATAAATACATGTAGGAGCACATTATCTACCCTATCACCATCGTTCTCATACTTACAAATTTGTCTTGGTCAAAAAGATTGATAATGATAATGGGAGGGTCATTCTTCAAATCCTCCCTATTCCCATCCATTAGAAGGTGGTCAAATAATAGAAGTTCGTTCCACATGGGAGCCAAGGTCTCGTTAATAACCTGAAGAAACAAGACATCGCTCATGTTACGCCGAGGGATGAGGTATGAGAAACGAGGCGCGTGGGGTCATGTGATAGCTCCAGGAGTGATTAAGAGACCCAGAGTTCTTTGAGGTCCAGTGGCTCTCTGGTGTATCCTCGCCTTTTTCTATTTAAGCCTTAATTTTTAAAGGCAACATCCTAAAACTGTTTAATCCTCTTGTTCTTTATATAATAAATAAATAAACATTTTTTACGGTTTGTTTATTTTAAACACATGCTGAATAAATTAATATTTAGAAGAAAAATAGAACAGGTAGATAGCTAGGACAGGAAGATAGCTGCAATATTGATGATGTCATTTATGGGACAGGAAGTTCTAGTTTTCATGGACATCAATGTAATTATGCAAAACCATTGTAGGTGCATCTAGAACTGAAAATACTTTACTACTAATAAATCTACTCTATAAAAGGGCGTATACAGTTTTCATTCGAAACACCCTCCCTTCCTCTTACCAGTAGGAAATACTCTTGAAGAAGAAGCACCCACTACTGATGGACTATGTCTTTTTACCCCAAATAAGGAATTTAGGCTAATAAATATTGTTTTTAATATCTGCTAAATGTATTAGCCAGATTGAGATTGGTAGTTTTTATGCAATTTGTAGTGCTTTTTGGTAATTGTTTTATTTATCTTACTAAATGGGTCCCTGTCCCAGATTGAGCCATAAATGACATCAAAAGAAGGGACAGTTGGACAGCATAGAGATACAGAACACTGAACATGGCAGCACACAGAGGACAACCATGAAGGTCATTACATGGAGGGGATCTAGCTTGAATATTTTATTGATATTTAGTCCTTTCTTGCAATATTTAACACACAAAGTTAATACGTACTGTACATTAAAACATTACGGTTAAAGTTTTTCTTAATTGTGGTGTAGCCTAACTGTAAAGAAAACACATTAACATTAGTATACAGTATGTTATGTTTTATTTCCTATGAGTTATTTTAGTTTAATTTTTATTTATAAAGGCCGCAAAGCCTGCAGTAAAGTGTCCTCATGGTAACCGCTGTGGTTTATTCACACTCCCTCCACCGGGCAGCTCCGAGCGGTTTTCCATGAAGACTTCTGTAACAGGAGGTTAACCCTGTCTCAATGAGGCTTCACTAGAAAGCCTCAGTGGTCTGAGGAATCCAGCAGGGAGCTGGTTAATTGCAGATAAAAACAACTAACCTGTCTCCACCTGGTTAATCAGACCAGAGAAAAAGACTCCTGATGTGAACTAACCAGGAGAGTCTTCAGCACACAGGAAGGCTGTGTGCTGACAGCAAGACACCAGGTGACCTGACCTATTCCTGGACACAGAGGACCTAGGATCCTGCCAGAGGCTGGCCCCTCATGCAGACAGCTATCCAGACACTGACATGTAGGGCCACCTGCTTTGAGGCTTTGGAGTGATAGGTTGGTAAAGGGCTCCCAGCCTTACAGATAGGGACTGGGGGAGTGAGTTAAACCTTAAACAGTTATAGGCTGTTTATTTGTTTATTTTTTGTGTTTTGCCTTGTTTAAAGAAACAGGCTGAATAAAGCCATATTTTAATTTCACCAAAATTGTCTCCCCCAGTGTACCTGTGCACATGTCTCTTACAACTTCAAAAAGACATTTCAGAGAAACTGCCTTAACGTGAGCTTCTCTGACAAGGCTCTGTGAAGTCCTGAGATGTCACAAAGTGAGAGGAGATTAGCAGTTGTGTTGTTTGGTTTGGTCTCACTAAGTTTAAAATTAGTGAGCAGGAAAAAACCTAGAAAGGTAAAAACTAACACCCCACTGTACAGTATGTTGAAGAATTATTTCAATAATAATGAAAAAACATAGAGG
The DNA here is from genome assembly GCF_040206685.1 of Ascaphus truei. NCBI lineage: Eukaryota > Metazoa > Chordata > Amphibia > Anura > Ascaphidae > Ascaphus > Ascaphus truei. The sequence continues at coordinate 48,292,048 of NC_134497.1, forward strand.
AAACTGCACCCTAAATAATAATTTAATCTTATACTGTGCTACTAGTGCCGCGTTGCCATGGCGATGTGTCACACCAACGCGTCTAAACCCCGGTAAGTTTGTTACAGAGGCCTCACCACGCGATCTCCCGGCATTTAATTTTAATGCCTCAGGGAAGTGCGCGGGGCCTCTGCAAGCACCCGCGCCCCCCAAAAAAATCCTGCACCCACCACTTTGCACACCGCCGAGTTAAAGTATAAAGGAATAAGGTGGGAATCGAGCCCACAAGTTTGTATAGTAATGCTTTGCTGATCCGCCTGGCAGTGAATGGGTTAATGCCCAGTACTCCTACCCAAGGTTCATTGGATATTCCGTACTATTGGTGCGGTGAGAGGTCCTTTAGAATGGGCATGAGATTCCCAGCTTCGAAGTGTCTAGGAGGTCTTACCTTGGTGGTTTGGCATTGGTTACCAAATACAACACGGGCAAAGGGATCAGACAAGCCGTTGTCATCGGCAGGAAGAACACCCCGCGCCTGGTATAGGTGAGCTCGGAGCTGGAAGTAACTGAAGTCTAGGAGGAAAGAGAGTGTGATCAAGCAAATGGTTAACGATTTACACACTGAGCAAACACTAGCCAAGGCTCTGTGCTTTCTCCGGTAACTTGGATCCCAGTGCATTCTGGTTCACAATGGTCCTGTTTTCCTCTGGGTTCTGGATTCTTGGAAAACGAGGATCTCATGATGACATGAAAGTCAGTTGGCAATAGTATGGACATTAAGCAGCAATTCCCAACATTATCCCCACTTTTCTAGAAGTGTTAGAACCAGGACTATCTCCAGATTGACAAATGTCAAAGATTTCAAGACGACCATGTGGTACTCCGGGCAAAAACCACCATTAACATTCACCTCATATTTGAGTGTTTATCTGTATTAACAGAGATTCTGCCTAAGCTGCTATTACTATCATTTATTTATCATGTGCCAGCAGGGTCTACAGTGCAGTAACATGGGGGAAAAGACAACAAGCGCAACAGACACGTCAACAACAATTATCGCCCAATAACACAGTAGGTGAGGAGGTCCCTTCTCCATGAAGGTTACAATCCATGAGGTGGAAAGGAGGAGAGGGAGATAGATCAGTGTCTGAGGACGTACTGTATGTGAGCAAATCAGTTTGATCATTTCAAAGAAGAAGCCAGGAGGCTGTTGGATGTGGATAGGACTTTTTGAAGAAATGAATCTTTAGAGGTACAGTGAGTTTCAGAGGTGGGGTGCGTCCCACAAGGAATCTTGTAGGAGGAAGTTATAGGGGAAGGATGGGGAGATGAGTAGGTCATGAGAAGAGCAGACAGAACGTGTGGGGGGTGTACATAGAGGTGAGATCCGAGATGAAGGTAGGGGAAGTATTATGAATAAAAAGCAGAGACAAAGCTGTTCACAAATCATGAGAGGTTAACAATCTTCTGGTTAAGAATCTTCAAAGGTTACTAAAGGTTTCATGTATTTCTGGTACAGTATGTTGCATAGACTGCTGAAGTATCAAGGAAAGTGAGGTGTAAACATTCAACCAGAAACCTTTGAAGTGCCCTTATGTTGGTCATGGAATATCACACTGAGGAACAGTGGTGACAGCTCTGGCTGTCACAGGTCCGTGACAAGAACAAGAGAAAGGAGACTTTTATTCCTTACACTGGAACCATGTGATAATTTCCCTAACATGTCATGATGTCACAATCTTCTGTGGCTTCGAAAGAATCAATACCAATATATACAAAGACAAACACTCATTTCTGAAAGTCTTACTAAAAGATGAGATAAACACACACAATCCCTGCAAGCTCAGAACCCAACAACTGTATATATGTCGCACCTGATTCCCCCCCCCCCCCCCACTTACGGGAGAGCATGTAGCTACCGGGTGTATTCTGGTGCTGCTCCATACCTGCTGTTGTGACAGAAGGCCTGAGGGTTCCACGATGTTGTGGGGAGACATCAGGTCAGGCTTTCAGCTGGTTGTTCTTATTCAGCGCAGCGCCTCCATCCCATGAGGATCCTGGGATAGCCAGGATGGTTCTCACAGGCAACTCTTTCTCTGGTCTCAGAATCAGACATCGCACCATGGGCGGACAGCTGATCTTTATTACGCACCGCACAACATGGCATGACTTCATTCCCCTGAAGGCAGTACCCAGGGCTTGAGGCCCTAAGCACCCCTCCATTCGGCTTCCTTACTCCCTAACAGGGTAAGGATTCAGCCCACTCCTATCCAGGAGCAGCTTTGACATGGTCCCTCCACGCAGGGGGAGGATCACAGGACCACCTATGCAGGTCCTAACACTACCTGTGATTATTCGCCTTTACCTCTACAGTGGAGGGAGAATGGTCTCACTAGACCTGTCCTGCACAGGTGCATGAATAAAGTTCACAGGTAGTGTTAGGACCTTCATACTGGTCATGCTGTGACCTGGCTGCAGGCTTACAACGCTTTGGCCAAAGAGTTTAACTAAATAACCCTTACTTATGAGAAGACATACAGATAACTATTTAACCGTATAATTTCTTATTTGGATGTTGCATTTTTTTTTTGTTATTTGTTGTACCAAAGATGAGATATATAGACTGGTCATTACGGTCCTGTTAAAGTTACAACATAACTCCTGATGTGTTTTGCACTTCACTATTGGATAGTTAAAGCTAAAAGATATCGAATGTATTAACCTTTTTTATAGCCCACCACCTTCACGTGGTACAGGTATAATTTATTTTAACACCCATTGGTATAAGTAATTGGTTGTATGCAGTGTACTACTTTACTTGTAGTCTGTACAGCCAAGCCTGGACTGAGGAGGTACAGAGCCAGAACTCCATCTAAGGCCAGCTTTTACATCCATTCTGGCTCATCAGCTGAAATCTGGCTCTGCAATGAAGGGTACAAGAAGTGACAACAGTTTCTACGGTACAGAGCAGCACTCAGATCTTTGTTCTCACCGTCCCTGCTGAGTTGGCTTGGTGGAGAGGTTGTTGGTGTTTCCACAAGTTGCCCTGCTTTCTCGTACAGAAGTTTGAAATCCCCCGGCAGCTCGGCCGTGCTGTTCTTGATGTATTTGGTCACCCCGAGCCACAAGTAGATTTCGGCTTTGGCAAAGATTTCTCCGTTGTACGACCCTGGGGTCTTAAAAAGGAAGGAGCTCGTGTTATGCATTTTGAAAGTATTTGTTAAGCAACTGGTCCCGCTGACAGTGAAGGGGTTAATAGCGGCCTCGGCCACCAATGGCTCCTGGCCCCTAATGCTTTAGCCAATGCACAAATACACCAATGCACACACAGATACACGGACACACTAATGCAGTAACACACACAGATACACGGACACACTAATGCAGTAACACACACAGGGCCATATTTGCCAAGGCAAACTACGACAAAAGACACCTTCCGAGTGCTGCGCCGCCTCACGGCCCTATTCAAATGAACGGTCCATAAAAGGACATATTTACTCAGCGGTATTACCTTGCAGGCCGTTCCCTTGACTGTGCCGTAGCGGTCCATATTTACAGAGCCATGCTGGAAAGAGTTCTACGCAGCAGCACTGCTCTGTAATCATGGCCCATAGTCCAAACACGCACACACTGATGTATACAAGGATGTATACAGATGTGCGCACTTACACACGTACAAAGAGACACACAGACACACACAGGCTTATATACTGTTACATATCCCTGACATTGCAAACGTGCTTATTTAGTTATATACACTACATGCTACAGGATGAATCTCCTGAATTCTATAGGTTCAGTGGGTGAACCACGACTGTAATACGATGTCTTCCAGAACTGTAGTACGCTGAAACCACATAGCTTTAATACTGCATTACTTTACCACTGTTTCACTATTACTTTACTATTGCTCTACTATTACTTTGCTATTGCTATACTATAACTTTACTCTTGATTTACTATTACTTTGCCATTGTTTTACTACTACATCTCTATTATTTTGCCATTGTTTTACTAATACATTACTATTACTTAACCATTGTTTTACCGTTATTTTACTCTTGTTTTACCAATACTTTACTATTACTTTACCATTGTTTTACTAATACCTTACTATTACATTACATTATTTTGCTCTTGTTTTACAAAAACTTTACAATTACTTTACAATTGTTTTACTAATACTTTACTATTGTTTTGCCATTACTTTACTCTTGTTTTACTAATATGTTACTATTACTGTGCCATTGTTTTACTATTGCTTTACTTTAGCTCCACATTCACTCATATTACCAAAAACAGAAAAACAAACAAGTATTTTTCATGTCCAATCTGTAGGGAGTGTGCATACCTTGAAGAACACTGTGTGTATTTTGCCGCAGTCCTTCCCTTTCTCCTCCTCCACCACCGAGTACAGAATATCTTGGGCAGGAATCCGGGCGTACGCCACCCGCTTGTTATTGCTAAACATCCATATGAGCACATCCGGGAGTGTGCACTGCGGCTGCAAGACAAATGCCGCACGCTTGTTTTCCTTTTTACGTACTGTACTACCAACCGCACTAACTGTACTGTGTTTCTGCCATTTTACTACGTAGCCAGGAACAGTGCCAACATTCCCAAGGTCCAGGACAGAAGTGTGGACCGGGGCCCATGGCTGTTGAGCGGGGAGGGTGAGTGGTCATTGAGCTTAGGTGGCTACCTGTTCGGCTTGGTGTACTTTGGCGAGCCTATGAGAGAAAGTGGCCCGGACCATCCTGGAAGTTGTATCTGACATCCGGTCAGACCCAGTTTACGGGGACGCTGACGGGCCAGGGACAGTTGGCTCGGCCTCCCATGTGATGGCAGCCTGGTGTAGCACTATGTCCCTAAACTAGTGTTGGACCGGGTCCTACTTTTTTTTTAAAACGGGTAACGGATACCTGGCCAAAATCAAATGATCTACCCGGCCGGGTACCCGGTTGGCACTTACCTGGGGGTGGAGGAAGACAGCAGCAACATCTAGGCAGGTCAGCAGAGGTCCTGTGGCGGTGGCAGCATCAGCAGTCTGTGTTCAGCCCGCGCGGGGGCTGCAGGACTCCATAGCAGTGTGAGCTGGGGAACTATGTGACTGGAGCAGGAGCAGAAGCATTCCTATTGGACAGCCATCTGATCAATAGGAACGCTTCTGGTCCTGCTCCGGTCACATGGTTCCCCAGCTCACACTGCTATGGAGTCCTGCAGCCCCCGCGCGGGCTGAACACAGACTGCTGATGCTGCCACCACCACAGAACCTCTGCTGAGCTGCCTAGATGTCACCGCGGGCTTCCTCACGGGTTTTCCCCGCCTTCCGTCGCTGACAGCAGGTAAGTAATGATGTATTTTTCAGCAAACCTGACATTATCCAGCACCGGGTATTATCCGGCGCCGGGCCCACTTCTCAGTTGCTGGGTCCGGGTAATTTCCGGGTAGCTGAAAATCCGCCAGGTAAGTCCGGGTACCGGGTAATTCCGGGTACTCGGTACATCATTACCCTAAACACATATTAGCCTCCATTGTCCTGCAGTTTGCATCTGTTTGTTCATATATTTGCACATCCTACGGGTGTGTGTGTATGTGTGTGTAAATATATATATATATATATATATATATATATATATATATATATATATATATATATATATATATATGTGTGCTCATTTGCATGTCATTTCCCAGAATCCCTTGCTGCAGTGGAAGTGCTGTTTGCTGGGTGATAATGGTAAAAGACAGGGTTGCAGACCTGTCTAAGACATGCAAATGAATATACAGGAATATTTACAGTTACTATATATATATATATATATATATATATATATATATATATATATATATATATATATATAATCAAAAAAATAAATAGATGATACCGTTCTGTGGCTAACGAAATGCTTTTATTTGTGCGAGCTTTCGAGATACACTGATCTCTTCTTCCGGCGATGTTACAATGAATGAAGCAAAAGGTAAACTTAAAAACAGTGTCTCTTGGAATGTTATCTGTGCTGTTCCTTCCCCTGGTGTGGATGTGTTTTATGGCTAGAGGTGTCAAAAGGTTACTGTGAAAGCAAGTTAAGAAAGAGTGTGTATGTGTATCAGTGTGAATAAAAATGAATGGAGAGACCACAGTCTCCATTCATTTTTATTCACACTGATACACATACACACTCTTTCTTAACTTGCTTTCACAGTAACCTTTTGACACCTCTAGCCATAAAACACATCCACACCAGGGGAAGGAACAGCACAGATAACATTCCAAGAGACACTGTTTTTAAGTTTACCTTTTGCTTCATTCATTGTAACATCGCCGGAAGAAGAGATCAGTGTATCTCGAAAGCTCGCACAAATAAAAGCATTTCGTTAGCCACAGAACGGTATCATCTATTTATTTTTTTGATTATTGAAGCTCGGCTAACACGGTACTGATACCTCTACATGTATATATATATATATATATATATATATATATACATACAGCTCCAACAATTTTCAATTTGTCCAAGTATCTGAAGAGGAGATCACACATGCGCTCCTCAAATTAAAACTAAGCAGCCAATGTGGACCTGATTTACTGCAATCTAAGTTCCTAAGACTTGGTGCCTCAGCCATTGCCAAACCGCTTGCTTCCCTAATCAACTCTATTCTGTCTTCAGGCCATATCCCGAAGACCTGGAAAATTGCCAGGAAAAATATGTTCACTCCCAATTAAGCAATTACAATACATAGACATTTCCTTAACCAATTCCAATCTGGCTTTTGCCCAAATAACTACACGGTAATTAACCTCTTAAAACTTTGCAATGAGATCCAGTATGGAATAGAATGGGGACAACTCACTGGTGCAATATTCCTAGATTTTACAAAGGTTTTTGATACTGTTGATCATGTTATCTTGCTAAACAAACTCCAGTGCTCAGGATTAGGGGAACACAGTTTAAACTGGTTTCATTCCTACCTATCAGGTAGATCTCAACATGTGAAGCAAATTCAACAATATATTATAGAATTAAAAAGGGGGTAATATATCTGCGTACATAAAAAAGGTTGGTAAAAGACATGTAGTGTGTATCACACTGTTTACCACTCGGCTGTTAGCTGTAGATTCAGGTGCTTGCTTCCCTCTGCTGCTGCAGCTCAGTTGATTCTGGGGCAGGACGTCAGTCTTTTCACTCCCAAGGGGATTTCCCTTCATGCAGCCAGGTTCAGCAGCTGGTACTGGGGCTCGGTGAAATCGCTCCTGCTTCCTAGCCGATATGAAGCTGCTCCTGTACCTTGGCAGGTGTATCCTCTGCAGAGAGGTTAAAACACAGCTTGCTGCTGTCTTCACAGCAGTGGTGGATTCAATAGGGAATTTTGAACAGTCTTACAGAGTCTCTCACAAGTGTCCAAAACAGCACACAGGATGAAATAAAAACAGGACAGGCCAACACATAGACAAAGGCCAATGTAAGCAGATATAAGGCAATATAATGTTACATCCAACTAGTTTCGTAGAATTAACTACTTCTTCAGGGAATTCTACGAAACTAGTTGGATGTAACATTCTATTGCCTTATATCTGCTTACATTGGCCTTTGTCTATGTGTTGGCCTGTCCTGTTTTTATTTCATCCTGTGTGCTGTTTTGGACACTTGTGAGAGACTCTGTAAGGCCTCGGTCCCGCTGCGCTCGTTGGCGCGGGCGGCGGGTCGCGAGTTCCCCACCAGCAGGGGAATCCTCGCGAGCCGGTCCCGGTCCCCACTGGCTGCACAGCTGATTACACGCTGTAGCGCGTCAGCCGCTGTATACACCAGAGAATGGTGTTTCCTAGCGTTGACGCGTGACGTGTGTGACTGTGAGCCAATGGGGAGGGGAGGCTTCGGGAGGAGGAGAGGCTTCGGGGAGCGGGGAGGAGTGTGGAGTGAAAGCAGGTGAGTGCCTTTCTCTGTGTGTGTGTCTGAGTGCGTGCCTGTCTGTGTGTGTATGTGTCTGAGTGCGTGAGTGCCTGCCTGTGTGTGCGCGCGTGTGTGTGTGTATGAGTGCGTGAGTGCCTGCCTGTGTGTGTGTGTGCGCGTGTATGAATGAGTGCCTGCGTGTGTGTGTTTAAACTTACCTTCCAGCTCCAGCCCGAGTCCGTGGAGGGAGGGGGGGGAGAGTAGCGGGTCCCTCCGCTCAAGCCACGCCCCCCCTCCCTGTCAAACCGCCCACCTCCCGATCAAACCTCCCACCTCCCGCCCACCTCCCGATCAAACCGCCCACCTCCCGCTCTGGCTCCCGCTCCCTACAGACCGCAGATCGCGGTCTGTGTATCTCAGCGCACCGCCTGTCAGCAGCGCAGGTGCGCTGACTCTGGGAGCGGGGCCTTAGCCTAAGACTGTTCAAACTTCCCTATTGAATCCACCACTGCTGTGAAGTCTCACAAGTGTCCAAAACAGCACACAGGATGAAATAAAAACATGACAGGCCAACACATAGACAAAGGCCAATGTAAGCAGATATAAGGCAATAGAATGTTACATCCAACTAGTTTCGTAGAATTCCCTGAAGAAGTAGTTAATTCTACGAAACTAGTTGGATGTAACATTATATTGCCTTATATCTGCTTACATTGGCCTTTGTCTATGTGTTGGCCTGTCCTGTTTTTATTTCATCCTGTGTGCTGTTTTGGACACTTGTGAGAGACTCTGTAAGACTGTTCAAAATTCCCTATTGAATCCACCACTGCTGTGAAGACAGCAGCAAGCTGTGTTTTAACCTCTCTGCAGAGGATACACCTGCCAAGGTACAGGAGCAGCTTCATATCGGCTAGGAAGCAGGAGCGATTTCACCGAGCCCCAGTACCAGCTGCTGAACCTGGCTGCATGAAGGGAAATCCCCTTGGGAGTGAAAAGACTGACGTCCTGCCCCAGAATCAACTGAGCTGCAGCAGCAGAGGGAAGCAAGCACCTGAATCTACAGCTAACAGCCGAGTGGTAAACAGTGTGATACACACTACATGTCTTTTACCAACCTTTTTTATGTACGCAGATATATTACCCCCGTTTTAATTCTATAATATATTGTTGAATTTGCTTCACTATTTGGCGTTGTGCGCTGTTTTCTTTTGTTTCCCTTCTCTTAGTGTGTGTGGGGTGCTGAGCCACCCCAGCGTTTACAGCTGCAGACGCCATTATCCCCAACACGGTTATGTGGCACTTATTATTTAATGTTTAACTATCTCACTGTGAGAGTTGTGGTATAATTTTTTATACATTTTTTATCACTAAATTGATGGTATAGTCACTGCACTGTATATATTTATACATTTAAACTTTATAGGTAGTTAGGTAGTAGCGCACAGTTTTGTTTTTTGTGTTTAAGATCTCAACATGTGTCTATCTAAAGTTCAAACTCCAAAAATTTGGATATCACCTGTGGTGTCCCATAAAGCTCTGTTCTGGGGCTCAAACTCTTCTCAGTGTTCATCAATTATCTATCTACAGCTTGTAAAGGAGCTTCAATATACAGATATGCGGATGACACAATCTTATATGCACACAGGCATAATCTCTCGGACCTTGGACGCATACTTCAATCTAATTTTTCGAGACTTGAATACTGGATTTCCCAAAACAAACTGTTTTTAAACATGGACAAGACTGTAAAAATACTGTAGACTGTAAAGACTGTCAAGAAAAAGTTTGTGAACCCCAATGATAATTACGGAAAATCCATAGTTTTTCCATGATAACCTGCTCGAATCAAAACCAGTCGTTTCTTACATATCCAATAGAGCTTATATTACCAATTCCATGTCTTTTGAAACAAAATGATGTATGAATTAAGACAATGAGTAATTAAGAGTCAGGGTATGTGCAAAAAAAAGTGAAACCCTAGTTTTATCAGCTAAATTAAAGGGGATAATTAGAATAAGGTGTTTAAATAATTAGGTAGATCTTCAGGTGTGAGTTTGGGAGGAATCAAATATATACAGGCATACCCCGCATTAACATACGCAATGGGACCGGAGCATGTATGTAAAGTGAAAATGTACTTAAAGTGAAGCACTACCTTTTCCCCACTTATCGATGCATGTACTGTACTGCAATCGTCATATACGTGCATAACTGATGTAAATAACCCATGTGTAACAGGCTCTATAGTCTCTCTGCTTGCGCACAGCTTCGGTGCAGGTAGGGAGCCAGTATTGCTGTTCAGGACGTGCTGACAGGCGCATGCGTGAGCTGCCGTTTGCCTATTGAGCGAGATGTACTTACTCGCGAGTGTACTTAAAGTGAGTGTCCTTAAACTGGGGTATGCCTGTATAAAGATCAGAAAATTTGCGAGTTTGGTCTTCAACATACAGGTGTGTGGAAACACGTCATGCCACAATCAAAAGAAATCTCAGAGGACCTCAGAAAAGCAGTTATTGATTCTCATCATTCTAGAAAGGGTTAAAAAACCATTTCTAAGGTTTTGGGGCGCCACCAATCCACTATCAGACAGATAGACTACAAATGGGAAAGGGAAAGTTCAAGACCATAGTCACTCTACCCAGGAGCAGTCTTCCTACCAAAAATCTCTTCAAGAAGAAACCGGCAAATCATCCTGCAGAGTAACATCCAAGGATCTGAAAGCCACTTGGCTAATGTGAGTGTTCATGACTCAACTATCAGAAAAAGACTGAACAAGATTGGTGTTCATGGAAGGATAGCCAGGAGGAAACCACTGCGCTCCAAAAAGAACATTGCTGCCCTTCTCAAGTCCACCAAAGAGCAGATACAGTAGACGATCCACAAGATTTCTGGAACAATGTTCCCTGGACAGATGAGTCAAAGGTAGAACTTTTTGGCCTCAAAGAGAAACGTTACGTTTGGCAAAAATCAAACACTGCGTTCGAACCGAAGAACCTCATCCCAACCGTCAAGCATGGGGGTGGAAGTGTAAGGCCGCGCTTATAGGCCGGCGACGCGACCGATGACGTCACCCGTCGCCATTTGCAAAAATTGTGTTTGGGGTTTTGGGCGACGTCGCTGGCTGCAAGGCCAGCGACATCATAAAAGGGGAGGGCAGAGGCACGGAAAAGCTCCCGATTGGCCGTTGGGGAGACCTTCGCCTCTCGTCACTGTACATGTGTCACTGTTAACAGATTACATTATGTTCTAGTCACTTCTATAGCTACCTAGGTTACCTGCTACACTACGAGTGTCTGAAGAGCTTCACAGGATTGTTCTTTGAGATTTTTGAAGTTTTTGACACATATTCGGTGTTTATCCTGTGCTGATTGGATGATTTATCTCTTTTCAAGTGCATCACTTGATATACAGTATGTTCGCATCAGTATCAGATGATAGATATTTCTATAAATCACTTTCTATTGCAGTTATTGCCTATTGTGATCTTAAAGTGCTGGATTCCACCCCTTGGTTTTTTGCATATTTGATTCTTGTAGGCCTTTAGGGGGGTTCTTGATCCCTTGCATGACCTTCATTAGACATTATTATTGGGCGTGTGAAATACGGTCTTGTACTGCTGTATACTGTATAATGTTATGTCATGTTTTCTCCAGTAAAGAGCATTAACTATGATAGATGTTGGTGATAATGACATGCTAATGGTATACAAATAAGGCCTTATAATAACATCCACAGCCACAAAGGACCGTTAAGGTTAACGCAGGAACTTAATGTTACGTTGTTTAAGTAATACCTAAACTTGGCGTTACTCCTATTCAGACACTGAAATAGGGCTTGTACAGGGTCTGGATGGGAGCAACACCGCTTACATAACAGAGTTACGCATAATTTACATAGCAGAGTTATTTCCAGGCATTATTTCCCTCTCCTTTCCTCCCTCTCACCACTTTAGCACAAGCCCTATTTCTATAACAGGTTTAGCCCACCTCCCTAGGAGTGCAATGATCTTTCCTGTTTGGGATCATTTGTTGCCAATGTTCCCAGAAGTTTGAGCTGCAAACTGTAACAATCGCTAAAGTTACCTTAGTTCTATAAGAACACATTGTAGCTGCTGAGTTACACTGACTGTGAAGCTCCGTTCCTCCCTCTCGCCACTTCCGCGCAAGTCCTATTTCGGGGTCTGGATAGGAGCAAAGCCAAAACTGGTATACCATCACGTTATTGGGAGATAACACAATGTTCTCTTATACCAATAACATGGCGTTAGGCCTATGCTAATGAGATGCAGCCTGGACACTGTTTTTGTATATAATTCGCTTTGGGGGTCCCATGTTAACTCAGGCAACGTAACGTCCACTCCGGTTTCAGGTAAAGTCCCGTCATGAGACCGGAATTAACGGAGCTTTGTGGATCTGGTCCATAACCTTTTATTACTGCAGATCAACATTACATATATACAGTGTATACATACTATTTCTTTATGTGGTGTATGGGTGTATATGTGGTTTGCCCGTACCTCTTTGGCCAAGAATCTCAGTTTAAGAAGGATCCTCTTCCCATCGTCGATTTTCTCGTCGATGTTCTTCTTGGTCAGCCTCCGGCTCGCCCTCATCCCTTGCTTTGCATAAAGAACCTAGGAAGGAAGATATAGTCACTTGGCGGTCATTTATTTACTTTATAATGGAGGACATTTATAGTGGTAGCTCTACCCTAAAAGCGGACCGAGGCTGCGCTTATAGCACTGGCTACTGCGACTGCAGTCCATCACGGGTGCCCATAGTGCAACCGCAATGGTCCTGTGGAGCGAAGGAGCGGTCGCCGGTAGTCAAAGGATTTTGACTGTTTCGGCAATCGGCGCGTGACATCAGTGGCACATGAGCGGTTCAGCCAATGAGGGTGAACCGCTCACGGCCACGCCTCCACCACACCCCCTGTCGCCCTCCCTTGGTTTCCTGGACCAGAGTGCAGGAATCACAACAGCTATGGCGACAGCTGACGTCACGCGGTCGCGTAGCTGGTCGCAGGGCCAGCACTATAAGCGCAGCCTAAGTGGTTGCGTAGCGATTCCAGTGGATCCTATTTCTTCCCCATTCCAGCTCGGGAACCGCCTCAATCAACCCATGGCGCAGCCCCACCAAGGTCTGTTTAGGGCCCCGAAAACCCCAGAGCTGTGTTAATATGGGAATTCAGTGCCGAAAAATGGCAATTTTACTCAAACTCCATTGAAGTCTATGAGATGGCTGATACTACAGATCGTTGCGACTGTCTTCACATCATTCACACTCTAAAACCAAGGCCAGGATGTCCGGTATCAGCCCCACTGGCGGTAAAATGGTTAATGCGTTAGTATGCGACGTACACAGAGAGATCACTGAACTTACTATGTTGTGGGTGAGAGATTTCATCCGGCATTGGTCCAGGTTGTTTGGGCGACTCATGGTTCTCTTCCCTGCGTTAAGGGAGTATTGCCTGTACAATGCAATGAGGCAGGGAGTGAGTGTCTGATCTTATTGTGCGTGTAATGGCTCGCTCAACTCCCACCCGGCCTCCTTCTCTAACTCCCCTGTACACACAGATTGCATGCAGCATGCGGGCATCTCGAGGCTCAGACAGATTCATTAGATCCCCGAGGGTTGTGGCATTAGGTGGCCTTCAAAATGCAGATTGGCCAAGTCTCCCAGAGTGAGCAGGAGGTTAACAACATTTATGTATTTGTATATCTGTGTCAGCCTGCTCTGTGTATCAGTGTGTGTGTGTGTGTGTGTGTGTGTGTGTGTGTGTGTGTGTGTGTGTGTGTGTGTGTGTGTGTGTATCTGAGTCAGTCTGCTCTGTGTGTATCAGTGTGTGTGTGAGTGTGTATCTGAGTCAGCCTGCTCTGTGTGAATCAGTGTGTGTGTGTGTGTGTGTGTGTATCTGAGTCAGTCTGCTCTGTGTGCATCAGTGTACAGTATCAGTATGTGTGTGTGTGTATGCGTGTATCAGTATGTGTGTGCCAGTGTGTATGCATGTATCAGTGTGTGTGTGTGGGTATCAGTGTGTGTGTGTATCAATGTGTGTGTGTGTGTGTATGCGTGTATCAGTGTGTGTGTGTATCAGTGTGTGTGTATGCATGTATCAGTGTGTGTGTGTGTATCAATGTGTGTGTGTGTGTGTATGCGTGTATCAGTGTGTGTGTGTATCAGTGTGTGTGTATGCATGTATCAGTGTGTGTGTGTGGGTATCAGTGTGTGTGTATCAATGTGTGTGTGTGTGTGTATGCGTGTATCAGTGTGTGTGTGTATCAGTGTGTGTGTATGCATGTATCAGTGAGTGTGCATACGTGTATCAGTGTGTGAGTGTATGCGTGTATCAGTGTGTGTGTGTGAGTGTGTGAATGCGTGTATCTGTGTGTGTGTATCAGTGTGTGAGTGTGTGTGTGTGTGTATCAGTGTGTGAATCAGTGCAGTTTTTACCATGCCTCCCCATCCACATCGCGACATTATGTGACTAGGTGGCATCGTGACATCATTGCATATCGTGACAGTGCGTTGTCATGGCAATGCGTCGCTGTGTGCCATCAGGTCACCATGACATGCGATGAGGAGGGCTGCTCTCATACAGAGGCCCTGCTCTCTCCCCCGACACTCATTGCTGTGGGGAGGAGTGCGGGGCCTCTGTACGCGCGATACCAATTCTTGGGGGGCACAAAGGCATCCTTGTACTCCCTGGGTGCGCTACTGTGTGTGTGTATCTGAGTCAGCCTGCTCTGTGTGTTTGTGTGTCTGGGTCAGCCTGCTCTGTGTGTGTGTATCTGAGTCAGCCTGCTCTGTGTGTTTGTGTGTCTGGGTCAGCCTGCTCTGTGTGTTTGTGTGTCTGGGTCAGCCTGCTCTGTGTGTGTGTATCTGAGTCAGCCTGCTCTGTGTGTTTGTGTGTCTGGGTCAGCCTGCTCTGTGTGTTTGTGTGTCTGGGTCAGCCTGCTCTGTGTGTTTGTGTATCTGAGTCAGCCTGCTCTGTGTGTTTGTGTGTCTGGGTCAGCCTGCTCTGTGTGTTTGTGTGTCTGAGTCAGTCTGCTCTGTGTGTGTGTGTGTATCTGAGTCAGCCTGCTCTGTGTGTATGTGTGTGTATTAGTGTGTGTGTGTGTGTGTGTGTGTGTGTGTGTGTGTGTGTGTGTGTGTGTATCTGAGTCAGCCTGCTCTGCGTCTATCAGTGTGTGTGTGTCTGAGTCAGCCTGCTCTGTCTATCAGTGTGTGTGTGTGTGTCTGAGTCAGCCTGCTCTGTGTGTATCAGTTTGTGTGTATGTTTGTGTGTGTATCTGAGTCAGTCTGCTATGTGTGTATTAGTGTGTGTGTAGGTGTGTGTAACATAGTCAGTCTTCTCTGTGTACTCTGTGTAGCATTGTGTAGCATTGTGTATGTGTGTATATCTGCGTCAGTCTGCTCTGTGTGTATCAGTGTGTGTGTTTGTGTATCTGAGTCAGTCTGCTCTATGTGTATCAGAGTATCAGTATGTGTGTGTGAGTCAGTTTGCTCTGTGTGTATCAGTGTATTAGTGTATCAGTATGTGTGTGTGTGTGTGTGTATCTGAGTCAGTCTGCTCTGTATGTATAAGTGTGTGTGTGTATCTGAGTCAGTCTGCTCTATGTGTATCAGCGTGTTTGTGTGTGTGTGTGTGTGTGTGTATCTGAGTCAGTCTGTTCTATGTGTGTGTATATCTGATTCAGTCTGCTCTATGTGTGTGTGTGTGTGTGTGTGTGTGTGTGTGTGTGTGTGTGTGTGTGTGTGCGCATCTGGGTCAGTCTGCTCTGTGTGTACCAGTATGTGTGTGTGTGTATGTGTGCGTGTATGTATGTGTGTGTGTGCGTGTAAGTATCTGAGTCAGTCTGCTCTATGTGTATCAGCGTATGTGTATGTGTGTGTGTGTGTGTATAGGAGTCAGTCGGCTCTATGTGTATCAGCATATGTGTGTGTGTGTGTGTGTGTATCGGAGTCAGTCTGCTCTATGTGTATCAGCGTATGTGTGTGTGTGTGTGTGTGTGTATCGGAGTCAGTCGGCTCTATGTGTATCAGCGTATGTGTGTGTATCGGAGTCAGTCTGCTCTATGTGTATCAGCGTATGTGTGTGTGTGTATCGGAGTCAGTCTGCTCTATGTGTATCAGCGTATGTGTGTGTGTGTATCGGAGTCAGTCTGCTCTATGTGTATCAGCGTATGTGTGTGTGTGTATCGGAGTCAGTCTGCTCTATGTGTATCAGCGTATGTGTGTGTGTGTGTGTATCGGAGTCAGTCTGCTCTATGTGTATCAGCGTATGTATGTGTGTGTGTATCGGAGTCAGTCTGCTCTATGTGTATCAGCGTATGTGTGTGTGTGTGTGTGTGTGTGTGTGTGTCGGAGTCAGTCTCATCTATGTGTATCAGCGTATGTGTGTATGTGTGGAGTCAGTCTCATCTATGTGTATCAGCGTTTGTGTGTGTGTGTGGAGTCAGTCTCATCTATGTGTATCAGCGTATGTGTGTGTGTGTGGAGTCAGTCTCATCTATGTGTATCAGCGTGTGTGTGTGTATCGGAGTTAGTCTGCTCTATGTGTATCAGCGTATGTGTGTGTGTGTGTGTATTGGAGTCAGTCTGCTCTATGTGTATCAGCGTATGTGTGTGTATCGGAGGCAGTCTGCTCTATGTGTATCAGCGTATGTGTGTGTGTGTGTGTGTGTATCAGAGTCAGTCTGCTCTATGTGTATCAGCGTATGTGTGTGTGTGTATGTGTGTGTGTATCGGAGTCAGTCTGCTCTATGTGTATCAGCGTATATGTATGTGTGTATCGGAGTCAGTCTGCTCTATGTGTATCAGCGTATGTGTGTGTGTGTATCGGAGTCAGTCTGCTCTATGTGTATCAGCGTATGTGTGTGTGTGTATTGGAGTCAGTCTGCTCTATGTGTATCAGCGTATGTGTGTGTATCGGAGTCAGTCTGCTCTATGTGTATCAGCGTATGTGTGTGTGTGTATTGGAGTCAGTCTGCTCTATGTGTATCAGCGTATGTGTGTGTGTGTGTATCGGAGTCAGTCTGCTCTATGTGTATCAGCGTATATGTGTGTGTATCGGAGTCAGTCTGCTCTATGTGTATCAGCGTATGTGTGTGTGTGTATCGGAGTCAGTCTGCTCTATGTGTATCAGCATACTGCACCGACACACTTTATTCGAGCAAATACCCGGTATGTACCTGGCAGATACCTGGAATGCGCCACTCCTAACCTCTGACAAGCCCCGTTGCATTTGCCTTCCCAGCCTGGGTTCATGCCTGGCTGATGGGCGGCTGATCTGTTAAATGATAATGATTAGGGTTTAATAGGCTGCAATGCTTCGCGTGTCTACCAGATGGCATAAATTCATGAATTGTAATGCAGTTTATATATATATACTGTGCAGTATTGCAGCCATAGGGAATAAAATGCTTCAATCCCTGCTTGGAAAATAACTCAATGTACTCGGGCAGAAAACAGTCACAAACCTCAATACACCCGGGTATACCCGAATTCGTGGGACTAGCCAAGCTCGAATAAAGTGTGTCGCCAGTGTATGTGTGTGTGTGTGTGTATCGGAGTCAGTCTGCTCTATGTGTATCAGCGTATGTGTGTGTGTGTATGTGTGTGTGTGTATCGGAGTCAGTCTGCTCTATGTGTATCGGAGTCAGTCTGCTCTATGTGTATCAGCGTGTGTGTGTGTGTGTGTGTGTGTGTGTGTGTGTGTGTGTGTGTGTGTGTATCGGAGTCAGTCTGCTCTATGTGTATCAGCGTATGTGTGTGTGTATCGGAGTCAGTCTGCTCTATGTGTATCAGCGTATGTATGTGTGTGTGTATCGGAGTCAGTCTGCTCTATGTGTATCAGCGTGTGTGTGTGTGTGTGTGTGTGTGTGTGTGTGTGTGTGTGTGTGTGTGTGTGTGTATCGGAGTCAGTCTGCTCTATGTGTATCAGCGTATGTGTGTGTGTATCGGAGTCAGTCGGCTCTATGTGTATCAGCGTATGTGTGTGTGTGTATCGGAGTCAGTCTTCTCTATGTGTATCAGCGTATGTGTGTGTGTGTGTGTGTGTATCGGAGTCAGTCGGCTCTATGTGTATCAGCGTATGTGTGTGTGTGTATCGGTGTCAGTCGGCTCTATGTGTATCAGCGTATGTGTGTGTGTGTGTATCGGAGTCAGTCTGCTCTATGTGTATCAGCGTATGTGTGTGTGTGTGTATATCGGAGTCAGTCTGCTCTATGTGTATCAGCGTATGTGTATGTGTGTATCGGAGTCAGTCTGCTCTATGTGTATCAGCGTATGTGTATGTGTGTATCGGAGTCAGTCTGCTCTATGTGTATCAGCGTATGTATGTGTGTGTGTATCGGAGTCAGTCTGCTCTATGTGTATCTGCGTATGTGTGTGTGTGTGTGTGTATCGGAGTCAGTCTGCTCTATGTGTATCAGCGTATGTGTATGTGTGTATCGGAGTCAGTCTGCTCTATGTGTATCAGCGTATGTATGTGTGTGTGTATCGGAGTCAGTCTGCTCTATGTGTATCAGCGTATGTGTGTGTGTGTGTATCGGAGTCAGTCTGCTCTATGTGTATCAGCGTATGTGTGTGTGTGTATGTGTATGTGTGTATCGGAGTCAGTCTGCTCTATGTGTATCAGCGTATGTGTGTGTGTGTATGTGTATGTGTGTATCGGAGTCAGTCTGCTCTATGTGTATCAGCGTATGTGTGTGTGTGTGTATCGGAGTCAGTCTGCTCTATGTGTATCAGCGTATGTGTGTGTGTGTGTGTGTGTATCGGAGTCAGTCTCGTCTATTTGTATCAGCGTGTGTGTGTGTGTGTATCGGAGTCAGTCTGCTCTATGTGTATCAGCGTATGTGTATGTTTTATTGATATTTAGGCCTTCATTGATATATTTAACACAAAGTTATTACTTAAGTGATTAACGATAGACAGGTCTGCCTATCTGATGTATACAGTACTCCAGTCCAAGAATTCCCAAGTAATCAGCTTACCTGCAGCCGGCTACAAATTCTACCAGCACCTGCTTCAGCCGGACCTCTGGGTTGGATTTTGGTCTCCTCATCAATTTCTCCACGTCCTCAATCCCACGTTCCTATAGAAATAAGCTTTATTCCCAAGGGCTCAGAAGGCGGATTAACAATAAGCCTACAACCGTATTGTGTCATGTATAGCACAGTATAGACATGGGGTGGCCAACTCCAGTCCTAAAAGGCCACCAACAGGCCAGGTTTCCACGATATCCAGGTGGCTCAATCAGTGGCTCAGTGACAATGACTGCACCACCTAGATTTGCAGACGGCAATTGCGGCCTGGACACCACATCTCTGATTGCCGCCTGCCTTCCTTCCCTGGATGTCCCTTCCTTGGCCCTGTGCTGCACACACTAAGTATACAGTACCGTAATAACATGTTGATACTATAGGTGTCTAGTATCTGAATCCAGTCTATGTGCAATCCACTGCTGCTTCAACCATCGGATGGGCAAATCTTCATTAGCTGCAGGATATTGTATGTTTATTGCACCTCCTATGTGTCTATTATCAGTATGTACAACACAGGGAAATAGCTTCCTGATACTGTATGTGCATATCTATTGTACCTTTTATTACCTTGTTGCTTCTGTTGTGTTTGGACCTATTAGTCATTTTATTGTGTTTTGGTAAATTAACTAATAAACAGTATTTTTCAATACAATTTACTGATCCCTGGTGCGCTGTTTACCATTAATTTTGTACTTGTATAAACTTGTTTATCAAGCAAGAAATGAACATTAAGTAGGTCATTTTATATATTGTATTGTATTGTATGTCTTTATTTATATAGCGCCATTAATGTATATAGCGCTTGACAGTAGTAATACACGTGGTAATCGAATAAATAACAGATAATATAAATAACAGATCATAGGAATAAATGCTTTAGACAAACATAACATTAAGGAAGAGGAAGGTGTTAATTGGACAACAATCCCCATTTAAGGGGATTTTCAGATGAAAATGGCTCAAACGCCTGCTTTGGACTATATAGAACAGTCTCTACGGGTCACCGGATCTTGGTATCGAAGCCAGTTACATTAGTGTATGTTTTTTTTTTTAAATGTCTACGTGGGTATTCCTCTTTTAATGGACCCAAATGAAAGATTTGCATGTATAGAAACATACAGTATCAACATACTCTGCCCTCCCTGTATCCGCGAGTGATTGGTGGAGCATGTATTCGGAGCATTCGGGGGAGGTATTTGATGAATATATTACAAGACGTTGCAAATTCTGTGCCTCCTGCCTAGTCTCCTTTTCTAAGCATGAAAATAAGCTGATAAATCCGAGGAATCCTTTTACTCCTCTGGTTAACAAAATAATGTGAGTTACAGATCACGCTAGCGAAGCTCCATACAAATGTTCGAGTCTTATGGGCAGGTATCATCCTAAAAAGTTTTTTTCCAAAAAGTATAAATTTGCTTTAAACATGTTTGAAAGGGTACATATAAATGATGATGAAGGTTTAAAAAACGTAGAAGAGGGAGCTGCTATGTCATCACGTTGGTGATGGATCGAAACGTTGGATGAATAAATACTCAATACTTGACCGCCTTCTATGGGGTTTCGCCATAGAGTTTCAGCACCCACAGGCATCTCTCATTTTGTAGTGCACCTCTACTTCTATACTGTATATGTTGGCTACGTTGGTGACGTCGCTTATGGTACAAGAAGTTCGAGGCATGTCCACACGGCAAGCTTTCAGCATTGTCATGGTCCTTCCTTCGACCATAAGTCATACGCTAAAGAGAAGTGTGTGATAATCATATCACGATGTACGTTACCAGGCGCTCCGCTATTTTGATGATCCAGTTGGAATTGCACAGTCTCCAGCTGTGGTCCTCCCAGTAACTCCACACGTAGACACAGGGCTTATTGTGGACCAAGGAGATGCAACTGTAGGAACTGCAGATTCAAGTGAGAAGACGTTGGAACAATGGAAGCATCAGAGACCTCACACATTATCTCTCTCTATGTATCATTCTCCCGGCTGCAAAGCTTTCTATGGAATTATCCCCTCTCCCTCCATTCAATCTCACATCCCCTCTCCTTTCTTTATCATCACCCCTCCGTCCTTTCTATCTCATACGCCCCATTTCCTTCTTTCTCTCTCACACCCCTACTCACTCTCCTTTCTCTTTCATATTTTCCTTTTCTCTCCCTTCTCAATCATCACCCCACTCTCCCACTTCTCTCCCACTTCTCTCCACCACTCCACTTTCTCCTTTCTCTCCTCTCTCTTTAGCTCCTTTCTCTCTTATATCCCTCCTATTTATTTCATATCCCCATCTCTCCTTTCTCTCTCATATCCCTCCTCTTTCCTACCTCTCTCATATTCCCCTTTTCTTTCATATCTTCCCTCTCTCCCCTTTCTCAATCATCACCCCTCCCCCACCTTTCTCTCATATCTCCTCTCTCACCTTTACCTCTCATATCTCCCCCTTGTCTCTCACACCTCCCCTCTCCCTCCTTCCTCTCTCATCCTCACCTACCAGACTGCACACGTCTAGTTCTGTAATCATAACATTGTTTCTGATGCAAACAATGGAACCATTTTAATTGCCTTTCTTTGCAACCAACACAGTATCATTTCAGTAATAATTACCCGTCTTCAATGAGCTCCGGTCTTTTGCTTGGTGTTACCGATTTAACCGGTTGCTCTCCACTGGAAGGAAGATCCGCCATGTCCAGCTCATCTTCTGACCCCGTATCCAGCAGGCCCTGCCGTTCCTCAGACCCAGCATCCATTTTCTCGCTCTTCTTGGAAGACTTTGGAACCACTTCTGCAATTTTCCCATAGTTCCCTATGAAATAAACCATTTGAATAGATGTTATTTTCCCCAGAGATCTGAGACTTGTCCCCAGGTGTGTCATCTTCTCCGTGGAGTATACTGTAGGTTAACCTATTTGGACGTTTATATATGTAAATGTGATTTCTCTCGCTCATCCCTATATATCTGCTGTGAACTTGCACTTTAAATCTATACGTTTAAAAATATCATGGAATAGGCTTAATGTTTGAAGCCCACAATTGTGATATGACTGTCTATTGTATCCTAATATGCATCTTTGTAATAATAATAATAAGTGAAAATAGTAATTACATATATAATTACCTGTGATAATATTTAAAGGTTTAATTAATATTATGTTATTTATGCATTTATTTATTGACGTATTTTATTTCTTTTAATGCAGCCCGAGGATCAGAGTGCCGGATTTTTGCCCGGATACACCATTCTCGCAGATTAACACATTTTCCACTAAAATTCAAATGTTGCTCCTCACTTTGGCATCTTACTTACCTATAGAGGTTTCAAATTTGACCGGCTTGGTACCAATGCTGGGATCAATCATTGTGACCTCAAAAAAGACCCCAAACAAAAGGAATTCCTCCTTTACCCCAAGCGCAGTCTGAAAGAGAATGGATACGAGTTTATCACTCACCAAGTGCTTTCACACCTCTGGACAGCCTCTCCCTTTTGTACCACGGACCCTATGTAGACTTGCTGGCACCTTAACTGATCGCCCGGGCAAGCTACCTAGAGCCTCATAATACATGTATAACACATTAAAACACATAGTTTCATACATGAGGGGTCTTGGGGAGGCTCATGTCTGTGCTGGATATAGGGCTCGGATATCGGGGCTCGAAAAGCAGGAGTCTGGGGGACACAGGGCAGTCCCGGTGTAATTCTACTCGTGTACCGGCAAATCATGCCTGCACGTCAGCTAGCATTAAGGTACTACCGGTAGCCCCGGATCCTGAACTCCTGCAACCAAAAGAAGTGCATTCTTACCCAAATATCCCACCTAAAACTCACACACAGAAAGTTGCACGAGTCTGGGGTGCAGGGAACATGAAATAGGAAAAACAAGGTAATTTTATTCTTCCACATGTATTATCTCTGATCCCTGGCTTATGGAGGCACCAGGGACCCTACGGGTTCAGGGGTAATCAGAGGGCTTAAACCTTTATTAGATAGCCTGGTTACCCCCTCCCGTCACATAAAGCAATGAGGAGGTTAATCCCAAAGCAGGGTACCTTGATTAATCTCCTAATCTGTTATAAAACCCCACAGAGACTCACAACTAGGATCTCTAGTCCAGGCAGATACCCGGAACTGCTCACGGGATCGTAGGGGAAATGGATCTCTCTGTTCAGAACTGGACCCTGGACCGCTGAGGAGAAAAACCCTGCACAAGGACTTGCAGAATCCTAGCCCATCTAAGGTATTATGTTACCTAGTAGTTGTTGGATAGGGGCCTAGCCTCCGAACCAGTAGATAGGGTGTATGTGGAAGTGCAGTGAGTGCTCCTAGGAGGAGTTAGGCTATCTTTGTATTCTCTTAAACCCTGTTTTGCTGGTAATGAGCTATTTCTGTTTGAAACGTGGTGGCGAATAAAAACCCTATGGTTGTTCTTAAAAACGACTCACGGTCAAAAACCCTCTGCACACATCTCCTACAGACCTACACCACCCTTCTCCAGGACATTTAAACTACATTAATTCCACAAGGGATCTCCCCCACCCCCCTTCATTCACAAAATATGAATAAAACAGGGGAAAGCGCTTTTTGGCGCCCGAGGTTCGGCATACAATTTTAAATCGTACTTTTAACTATAACTTACCTCTGGCAGTGGATGAATCTCTTCAACTTCCACTGTAACCGCACTAGGCTGCTCCATGGTCTCCGCATCCTCTGCCTCGTCCTCCTTGCTCTGTTCCACTGCACTCTCTTTGGCTTTTTCCTTTGATTTTTTGCTCTTCTTCTTCATTTTCAGCTTGCTGAAAGCGTTCTTCAGAGCCTGCAAGGGCTTCTTGTCTGGCGTGCTATTGCTGCTGAAGATTTCCACCGATACCGCCATGAGGATGCGGCCTCTGTAGAATATCCCCTCACCGAGGCCTTCATTCAGGTCCCGATGGACATCTCTCAGCGTGTAATTTTGGGGAGACCCATAGAGATTTATCCATGCAGGACCAAAGGTTGGGTTAAAGCCAGCTGCAATGACAAAGGGCCGAATTGACTAAGAACTGGTACTCCTCCAGATACCTTCTATGTTGGAGGACACCTTACAGACCAGTCACTTGAATGGACCATAAAGGGCCATATTTACTTAGCTGTGCTGGAACGTGTCTTATAGAATAGCACTGCTTAGTAAATATGGCCCATTTTTCACAATGTTATAGACAGTGATGAGACATAATACAGAATGTGTGTGTATGTATGTAGTATATATATAAATATAAAATAAGAGATAGCACCCCTTACCCAAAAATATATTAATGAGTGCATGCATCATATTAGATGATACACTTACTTATAATTATTACCTTCTTTCACTCCCGCCTAAAAGACTTCTCCTGTGCTATCCCCTCTGGAATTTCCTACCACGTAACATCAGACTCTCACCAGCTTTCAGATGTTTAAAAACTCCCTGAAAACTCATCTTTTCAAGGAAGCCCACCTCGCCATCCCTCTAATGTCCATCTCCACTTCCCCTCTAACCCCATTGTGATCAGCTGTGTGGCCGGACCAATCTCCACCCTATGTAACATCCCCTTCCCCAAAAGCTTAATGGCTTCAGCTGTCAGGCTGGGCCATATTCTAACCTGAGCCTCACCTTATCCTACAATGAGCAGCCACCTTACCTGCTTGTTTCAACATTGTCCCTCATTCCCGCTAGACTGTAAGCGCTCACTAAAAGAACCCTCATTACCTCTCTGTATCTGTACGTTTGTCCTCACCTGTATGTAACCGCTCTTCGTGGTTTTTTTTAATAAACATACCTTTGTACCCCATTGTACCGCACTGTGGAATACTTAGGCGAATCACAAATAAATAATAATACTTCACCCAGAACAAGGTACGGAGAAGACGACACGGCACATCCAAGGTAAGGGGTAAAC